>NC_085857.1:36686651-36689151 GCF_034702125.1 Engraulis encrasicolus
ATTAGAGTCAGTTAGCGCTGTAGTTAGCACACGCTAACGTTAAGTGAATGGAAGGCTACATTAGCCACCAAGTTCTACCATTCGCGTTACGTAGGCGGCGAACATGGCTGCGCCCTTGTGGCGAAACTCGGTAATAACATGTCATTTTTCAGCAAAACTACTTAAAAGTGCAGTTCAACAAACATCCATTCGTTTATGAAAATAAATAAGCCGCCAAAAAATGATAATAGTTGTCAGTGCTTCATTTCCACTTTAAACACACACACACACACACACACACGCGCGCGCGCGCACACACGCCAAAGCATGCTCTCTCTCTCTCTCTCTCTCTCTCTCTCTCTCTCTCTCTCTCTCTCTCTCTCTCTCTCTCTCTCTCTCTCTCTCTCTCTCTCTCCATACATTTACATACATAATGTATGCATTCTAAGCTATTAGAATTATACATCATTTTCATATGTGCTTTAATGTATGATGCATCATAAATTGTCAAGTCAGGAGGAGATGGTGTAATAGCTATTCAGTAGGAAACACATTTCCGATAACTTTTTTTTTCCCTTGACTTCGTGCCATAACATTGGATTTTTTTTGTCTGTGTTTGGACTACTTCAGGTTCTACAACCTCCAAAATGTTGAACGTTGTTTTTTTGTGTGTTTTTTTTAGATATGTGAATAATAATTTGAAATGTATTTGTTCTTGGCTTTAAAAGTTGATCTTTTGTCTTAAAGATTCTCCCTCTAATGTATGGATTTATCAGCTTGTGTTTTTATTCACAACCTTTTCAGATTTGGGGTTGTGGAAATCACAAGTAAAGAAATTTTACGTTGACATTTTCATGCAGACACCTTTTTCCTGACTGGCTTGCAGATTGAGATTTTTTCTCTGTAGTTTGGTTTTGTAGGAAGGCATGCCACCACACACCCTTCCCTGCTGTAGGCCTACTGAAGTTTTTTTAAGCAGTCTTGTCACGCCGTAATTGAGTCAGTCTGTGATTGTAACAATGCCGCACCTTCAAAAAGCTACCTCCCTTTATTCTTATTCCGCCTCTGTTCTCTGTCTTCAGTGTGAAAGCCCAGCTAAGGGGTAGAGATGAGATGAGCTGTCCTCCATCCTCTCTCTCTCTCTCTCTCTCTCTCTCTCTCTCTCTCTCTCTCTCTCTCTCTCTCTCTCTCTATCTCTCTCTCTCACACTCTCTCGTTTTCGCTCTCTTGCTCTCTCTCTCTCTCTATCAACATTCCTCCATTTCTCTCTTTACCTCTCACTCCCTCCCTCCCTGTCTCCCTTTCTTTCTTTCTTTCTCTTTCTTTCGTTCTCTTTCTTTCTTTCTTTCTTGCTCTCTCTCTCTCTCTCTCTCTCTCTCTCTCTCTCTCTCTCTCTCTCTCTCTCTCTCTCTCTCTCTCTCTCTCTCTCTCTCTCTCTCCTTCTCTCTCCTTCTGTGTGAAAGCCCAGCTGAGAGAGGAGATGAGATGAGCTTCTTGCCCTCTCTCTTAACTCCCGGGGATCATTTTCATTAGATTTACTCAGTGTCCTGGTGTCAGTGACTAATTAGGTTGCTTCAAGTCCCTCCTCAATTTCTCAATTTCTATCCCCACTAATTTTCTCCCCTTTCTGCGTCCTTTTCATTAACTTTTCTATATTAACTCTACCGCGTTGTGCTATATGAACTTTTTCTCATGGCTTTTTTTTGTTAGGCATAATGTTGTTCTAAAATGAGTCATTGTTTATGCCTGAAATACAGTCTCAATGTTTTTTTATATCCTGTGATTATTTCATTATTTTGCTCAATTGTATATCTTGATCAGACTTTCATCACTGTGTGTGTGTGTCCGTGTGTGTGTGTGCGCCCGTGCGTCCGTGTGTGTGTAAGTAAGTTTTGAGCGTGAGCTTCATTAATTGTTGTTGTTGTATATTCAACATTGCATCAACGTGTTGTATGCTTGTCGACCAAAGTTTGGCTATCTATCGTATTTGCTCTAGGTTTATTTAATGAAACATTTAGTGTGCGTGCATGCCGTGTTTGCGTGCATGTGCGTGTATGTGTGTGTGAGGCACCCTTTTGGAAAATCATTAATCGGTTTATCTCTCGTTGAGCTTTTAAGTTATATATATAGGACAGTGGAGGAGAGATAGCAATCAAGTGGGGAGAGAGAGATTGAGAGAAGGATCAGCAAATGGCTGGAATTGAACCCGGGTCGCCGGCGTATTAACCCAGTGCCCTACCGTTAGGCCACGGCGGGGCCTTTTATTGTATTTCTTAATCCGATATCTAATCATGTTTTTTTCTCTATGTGTGTTTGTGTTCTTTCTTTCTTTCTTTCTTTCTTTCTTTCTTTCTTTCTTTCTTTCTTTCTTTCTTTCTTTCTTTCTTTCTTTCTTTCTTTCTTTCTTTCTTTCTTTCTTTCTTTCTTTCTTTCTTTCTTTCTTTCTTTCTTTCTTTCTCCTCTTCAGAACTACACCCAGTACATCCCCCTGTCCATCTACGACCTGCAGACCTGGATGGGC
>NC_085857.1:36694151-36699151 GCF_034702125.1 Engraulis encrasicolus
GTTGGTATGCCTGTGTGTGTGTGTCTAGCACGTGTATGTGTCTAATGTGTGTGTCTAGCATGAGTGTTTGCAACTGCACAGCTCTGTGGAATCAATTGTG
Organism: Engraulis encrasicolus; assembly: GCF_034702125.1. Lineage (NCBI taxonomy): Eukaryota > Metazoa > Chordata > Actinopteri > Clupeiformes > Engraulidae > Engraulis > Engraulis encrasicolus. The sequence goes on from NC_085857.1 coordinate 36,694,252, forward strand.
TCTTATTAGTGTGTGGGTGTCATTGTGTGTGGGTTTGCTTGTATGCATGCATCCATGCATGCACTGTTTCAGTCATTTTGTATTGGATTAACTGCGTGTTTGTCTTTTTGTCTAGTTGTGTGTGTTTGTTTGTTCGTGTGTGCGTGCGTGCGCGCGCGCGTGTGCGCGCGTGTGTGTTGAATGATGAAAAGCAGCTGTTTGATGGGGTCCTGGCATGGGTTGACCTCTCCAATACAGCCAGCATGGGCTGGTGCATCTGGATAGGGATGAATTGGTAATATACTGACTCAGTTGGGTCGGGCTGTTTTTGGTTGGGGGGGGGGACGCCATTGCTCCCCCCTCTCTCATCATTGTTGAGGCACTACATTATTGATGCAGAAGTTTCTTGAAAGTGTTGGTAGTGTTTTTTTTCTCCTGGCGCACACAAGTGTTTGTGTTTGTGTGTGTGTGTGTGCGTGTGCGTGTGCGTGTGCGTGTGCGTGTGCGTGTGCGTGTCTATATTTGTACATATGTGCGTGCTTGTTTGCGTGCGTGCGTATGTGTATTTGTTCGTTTACAAATTTGTGTGTGTGTGTGTGGTTATGAGCGTCCATGCTTGCCTGCCTGTGTGAGTTTGTCTGTAAGTCTGCATCTTTTGTAGAAGAGCTTCTCTTGTCATCTTGGGGGGCTCACAGGGAGTGTGTCGTAAAGGTGGCTCTTTCTAGCCCGTGTGCAGTCGGGTCATCAAGAGTTTATTGTTTTCCCACCCACACAAAAGACACCGTCTGAAGGATATTATTTCATCCTGACACAAAAAGGCAAAGCCAGCAACAGAACACAGCACAGTTCCTGGGGGTGTCCTTTTTCCTCCTCGAGTTTTTTGTGTGTTTTGTTGGAGCTTGTATACTTGGCATTGTAATGGCTAACAGGTTCCAGACCTGAAATTCACCCACCGGCCCAAAAATCGCAAACATTCTGCTGCAACCAACAGGCTCCTTGGAGTCAGTGAACTACCGGTCTGCGTCTTCCAGAATCATGCTGGATGCCCTTTGTTGATTGAACCGGTTTTGTCAGACTTGCTGAATAAGGCTAACCAAAAATAGTTAATTTTTCTTTCTTTTTTCTTGGCGTCATCTTGGCAGCCGTCGTGGACTGGCTGTGTGTGATTTTTGGCTCTAGGCTTGATCACTGTGCTGCTTCCTCTAGACCGGCAGGCATTTCTTAAGTTCATTTCTTGTGTGGATTTTGCACCTTTATTAATGAAAAAAGACAGTGAGAGAGACCGGAAATGAGTGGAGGAGAGAGATAGATGGGGGAGGATTGGGGAAACAAGCATTACATTATATTGCATTAAGCAGAAGTTTTTAATATTACGGCACATGGCACACTGAGACACATGGTCCCCCCTTACCTATGGGCATTTCAAGGGCAGCTGCTAGCCTTGTGAAGGCAGGCTTGCCTTACCTGTCTGGATTGGGCTCGGTTCATGAATTTGGCATACACACAGCCAGAGCTTGAGAAAGGAGGCATGGAGAAAAGAAAAATAACAGGTGGAAGACACGAGTGACGGTTGCAGTGAAATATTTATGCTTTCAATTCTTTCCCTGTCATGGCCTTCTTCTCTTTGTCTGACTGTCTGAAAGAGAGAGAGAGAGAGAGAAAGAGAGAGATACAGAGAGATACAGAGAGAGCGTATGGAGATGGAAAGTCAGATGAGAGCAAGTCAGAGAAGGGAGGCTGTTGAAAGTGCACATGTACTCCAAGTGGAGAAGAGAAGAATGAGTATGTAAACTTTTAAGATGGGGAGATGCGTAAAGTGTAAAATATGTAGAATAGGAGAGAGATGTTTTGATGATAACTTACTGTAGTTGGATAGCAGAAATGGAACCACCTGCTCTTTGTCTCTGATTAATGCCACTATAGATAACTAGGACAATCTATCCGTTCACATTGCTCAACCATAATGTTTTTGTTAACATAAAGAAGCAGAGCATGTGAAACCTACGTATTCTATTGATATTACTGTTCAGAAAACTGCTTTGCAATTGATCTCAAAGTTCTTTATTTACCATTTGTGCATAAACTAGCAGTCCAGGCACATACAGCAGGAACTCTTGTGTAGCCCATTGAGTCAATACATGTTAAAAAAAAAGTTTAGAATTGTGATCCAAAAATGTGATCCAAGTAGAAAAATCCATTAAGTTTGTAAAATCTTCTGTTTTGCCATCACTCTGACCGTAGCGGGGAAGAGGCTATTAAAAGAATCTTGCTTTTTTTAGTTGAAATACTGTCCGCTCTACTGTGAGTCAGGTTATATGGTTAGTGCCTGTCTCAGCAGAGGGCTACAGTAGCTGGAGTGGGTTTTTAATGATTCTCCTCTGGCTCCACTGCATACACATGGAGTCAGCAGAGGGACGTTGTGTCTATAATCCTCTCTGCAGTGTTGATCTCAATTATATGTTTTTTTTCAGAATGTTTTCGTCGTTGTAGTTGGTATGTGAACAGCACCATTCACTGGAGTCAAAATTATTTTTTCAAATTTAAGTGGAATATCAACGCAAATAGGGCTTTGACTTTCTCAAAAGACATCCGATTGACGTGATTTTGCTCTCCGTTGATCTTATTTATTCCCAAATGTAAATTTAAAAAGCAAAGCAAAGATCAAACTCAAAAAGTTAAACTCTGGATAACCCCTTTATAGTTAGTTATTTTTCATTTACATTGTAGGCGTGAATGGGCTTAAAGAAAAGAGGAGAAACGAAACGAAAGGCGAACTGATAGACAAGAGACATGCATGAAGAGATAATATTTAGAAAAGAAGGGATGCGTAGTGACTACGCAAGATGCATAGACTAAATGAACTCACTTATATGTGAGGAATAGAGGGGATGAGAGAGAGCGCGAGGTGGTGAACGACAGACAGTAAATGAAAGACATGGGGGGCTTACGGAAGGACAGAAAAAAAAGAAAGATGGAGGGTGAAAAGAGGCCGAGACGAAGAGAAAAAGGGAGTGGGAGCGCAAAGCGGACTCACAGGCTATCAATAACACTTAGCGTCTTGACAGATGAGGCGAGCAAGGGTGTAAACGGCAGAGATTGGACATACTGACAGTTTTCCCTTCCTCAGCCCTTTCCCTTCCCCAGCGTTGTAATTTAGCTGCGTGTTACACTCATGTCCAGTATCTCCATCTCTCATCATGGTATCATTCTCTCTCTCTCTCTCTCTCTCTCTCTCTCTCTCTCTCTCTCTCTCTTTCTCTCTTTCTCTCTCTCTCTCTCTCTCTCTTTCTCTCTCTCTCACAGTCACTTTCTTTTTCTTGCTCTTCACTCCCCCCTCTACCTCCCTCTCCCTCTCTCCACCACTCTCTCTCTCTGTCTCCACCTCTCTCTCTCTCTCTCTCTCTCTCTCTCTCTCTCTCTCTCTCTCTCTCTCTCTCTCTCTCTCTCTCTCTCTCTCTCTCTCTCTCTCTCTCTCTCTCTTTCTGGCATCTTTCTCTCTCTTTTGAAAAAGACACACACCCTCACTCACTTTCTCTCAAACACTCTCTTCCCTCTCTCCCTGTCCGTCTCTCTCTCTCTCTCTCTCTCTCTCTCTCTCTCTCTCTCTCTCTCTCTCTCTCTCTCTCTCTCTCTCTCTCTCTCTCCCTCTCGCACACGCCCCCACACACACACACACACACACACACACACACACACACACACACACACAGATAATGACTGAGTACAGTCTTTTGCAAATCCATTGCTAGCTAGCTCTGGCAAAGAGCTGTTGTGTCTGCTACTAAGAGAATGAGTCAAAACACCAAAGGTCACAGTGGCAGAGGGTACTGCAGTGTTTTCACAACATCACTGCAGCTGCAATTGGCCTTTGCAGTTGTTGTTTTTAACTCTTTCCCTGGGGACCAGGTGCCATGTATGAGAGAGAGACATCTATGGTAACCTTCACAGACGTTGCATATGATGACTTCCTTTGGCAGAGAGAGAGAGAGAGAGAGAGAGAGAGAGAGAGAGAGAGAGACAGAGCGAGAGAGTGAGAGCGAGCAACAGAAAGAAAGAAAGAAAGAACGGATGAAAGGAGAAAAAGAGAGAGGGAAGAACGAGAGATTAGGCGTCAAGTTTGTTTCCGGGGGTCATAAAAGATTCAGGAGGAAGCCATAGGGGGGAGTCCCCCTACAAGCTTGACACTGGCGGTATGGCATGGCCTGACACGCAACCTTCGCCACTTACATAAGACCTGAAAACATGACAGACATAGAAGACACTGTTCTTCTCTCTCTCTCTCTCTCTCTCTCTCTCTCTCTCTCTCTCTCTCTCTCTCTCTCTCTCTCTCCCCCCCTCCCCCTCCATCTGCACGCACACAGTGATATTGAAAACATGACAGGCATACACTTTCCTTCTCGTACACATAATACACCCACGATATTGCATTCTACTCTTTGTCAATGCTCTCTGTACACACTGCTTGTTGCAAGTCAAAATGGAGACATCCCATTCTTTTGCTAGAGCCTGTTGAGCTGCCATAGCAGTGTTGCTCACAGGGTTGCCAGATGAGGCTGATGATTTCTAGCCCCCCAAAAAATGCTCAAAACCCACCTGGAACTGGAAGCACCAAATCCTGCCCAATTTTATTGATTTCTATGACCAAAAATTCTGCTAAATTCCATTTTCACCCGCAGACGGCCATTCTAAGCAGCCCAGTTGGGCAGGAAACAGCCCAATCTGGCATCACTGGTTGCTCATGTTAAATGTGCAGCCCTGTTGAACTCTTGTTCTCGTGTCATGAATCAAGTCTGCAGCATATTGTTGTGTGAAAAAATGCGACTGGGTGGGAGACGTGACGCCTTCTTTTTTCGTAACATTGGTTAAAAACCTACAAAACTGTTACAAATATCAATGAAAGAAGATGTGATACATTATGTTT
>NC_085857.1:36704151-36729151 GCF_034702125.1 Engraulis encrasicolus
GAGAGAGAGAGAGAGAGAGAGAGAGAGAGAGAGAGAGAGAGATAGGTAGAGATAGAGAGAGTGAGATAGATCTAGAGAGAGAGAGAGGGAGGGAGGGAGAGAGGGAGAGAGAGAGAGAGAGAGAGAGAGAGAGAGAGAGAGAGAGAGAGAGAGCACTAGCTAGCTGGTGGGAGAGAGAGGGAGAGAGGTTTTTTTTGCAGGTCTCGAAAGTGACAAACTTAAAACATCTAACAACTTTTTTTTGTTGTTGTTGAACTTTTGAAACTGGATCCCGGTGGCCAGTGAGCCCCCATAGACAGGTGCATCAGCGCATTCTGCCATTTTGCCCCCCAAACTCGCACTTTTCAAAATCCAATCTCACACATACTGTCTGAGAAGCTAACACGATTCCTTACTCGTTGCCAGACTGAGGGCCCCCCACGGGGTTCTTGAAGGGACCCAATTAGTCCGACACAAGTAGCCCAATTTGGGTTTGTTATGATTTGACCTTTAGCTGTAGGTAATTGAGGCGTGCCGCCGAAACGCCCTGGATTTTTTAATTCTCGTCTGACAGTGGGGGACTGCACTGCACTGCACTGAACTTGCACTCCGTGACCGAGCAGCGAGGAAGAGAAGGGTTATTCTCACAAGTGGCTGTCATGCTGTTTCGGGAAAGGTGGCAGAGAACAGAGGGAAATGATCTAAAAAGGGGGAGGGTTGGGGGAGAAGAGAGAAAGGAGCAATAGTTAATGCCTTTTTAGACAATGACACATTGCACAGACTTGTGCTTGAATCACATTATAACACATTTATGTAATAAAAAATCGTACCACCATCATGTGACACACTCAGTTGGTGGCAGAGCGGCCTTAGTTATTCTCAGAGGTGGTTGATGATGTGCTGTTTGGGGGGAGAAACGAAGTAAGAAGGTGGCAGAAAACAGGGCGAAAGGGGAAAAAAAGATCTGAAATGAGGAGTGGGTGGGAGAAAAGAAGGGATGGAAGGATGGGGGAAAAAAGAAGCGAAAACAGTTGGAATATATATGGAGTTGTGTTTCCGAGGCTGTATGCGTGTCGTGCTGTCGGGGGAGAGATATGGAGGGTGAGGGTTGGCAGAGCACAAGAGGAAAAGGGGAAAAGATCTGAAATGAGGAGAGGGTGGGGGGAAAGAAGAAAGAAGGGAGAGAGATGGAATGATGGAATATGAAGAAGAAGCGAAAACAGTTTTGGACGTTTGTGTCTGTATGTTTGTTTTGTTGTTTAGGTAGATATATTGAGGGATATGGAGGCTGAGGGTTGTCAGAGAATGGGAGAAAAGATCTGAAATGGGGATGGAGGGAGGAAGAGTGGAGGGGAACGATGGAAAAAGAGGTGAAAACAGTTAGAATACATGGACTTGCGCGTTTCCGAGTCCGCACTGTATGCGTCACGGTGCATACCGCAATCCCGGACGTCCACTTAACGTCCACTGAACGTGTCCGGTATCAGTCCGAAACGGTTAGAATACATGTAAACTGATCATGCCTTGCACACAGGAGCGCGGTGTAAGCGCGGTGCATGTCCGGCCTGACCGGACATGTCTGCGATGCTCCTTGAAAATAGAACTCGAGTCTATTTTCCTGCGCGGACGTCCGTGTTCAATGAGCGGGCTCCATTGAAAATGAATGGCTGCTGCCCGCGGATAGAACGTGGACGCTGACTGTGCAGTGTGCAAGGCAGCCCGCGAACCTCTCGGACTCGCGATGCTCCCGGACACGTTAAGCGAACGCGAATATCTCTGTTTGTATGTACCGTCATGCTGTTTGGGGTGAGAGAACAGGGGAAAAGGGGAAAAGATCTGAAATGGGGACGGAGTGGGTCTGTATTTGTGTGTATGGGCGTGCGATTGTATGGAACAAATATTATGCGGTAGGAATACAGATACAGTACTTTGTGAATCCCGAAGGAAATTATGGTGTCCAGCAGGACATGCATACATCACATAAACACATAAACATGCATTCAAGGATTTTATTGTCCTGATGTAAGAGGGTGCACGTGTGAGTGCGTGCGTGAGTGCGTGCGTGCGTGCGTGCGTGCGTGCGTGCGTGCGTGTGCAACCTCTTCAGAGGCCACTTGTTGCTTGTTTACTGGCTTCTCCGATGAGGCACTCAGGACTGTGTGTGTGTGTGTGTGTGTGTGTGTGTGTGTGTGTTTGAGTGGATTTTGTGTGTGTGTCTGTGTGCCTGTGTGCCTGTAAGTGTGTGTCTTTAGAGGCCTCTTGTTGCTCCATGGAGCCTCCCAGCACTGAGCCTCTGCCTCCAATTACCTCAAGCCAGTCACACTCACAGACACACTCACAGACACACTCACAGACACACACACACACACACACACACACACACACACACACACACACACACACACACACACACACACACACACACACACACACACACACACACACACACTCACACTGACACACACAAACACACACACACACACACACTGACACACACGCACGCACGCACGCACCTCGCACGCACGCACATACGCACACACACACAGCGTCCCCCACAAGAGAGCCACACAGAGGGGTTTTAGACCCAAGCAGTCCGCAGAGCACACATCATGACACGCCAATGAGCTCCCGAAGGAGAATGCTGGTGTGTGTGTGTGCACGTGCGTGTGTATGTGTGTGAGAGCACACTTTCCATTTTTCTGCTCTCATATGAAATATGTGTCCAGTCAATAAAGAATTGCTGTACACGGTGCAGTTTTTGCACGTAATGTGCAATATAACTTAAATTACATTAATGCATATAATTTTATTTGCTCGGTATGTATGTGCATCTTTGCCGGGTGTTTGGTAAAGTCGTGTTTTCAGCATTATTATGCTCTTTAGGGGGCGAGGAGCAAAAATGTCTATATATGCATCCCCTCGCTAAATAATGAAGGAGGTGCTTCAATAGACAACGATGTAATGTGATTTTCCAGGGAAGTATCATGCTGGCGGATTTCATCATTAACCGGAAATATTACCACGGCCCCCTTTTTACTTGTGTGTGTGCGTGCGTGTGAATGCATGTGTGCACACACTCACTGACGTGTGTGTGTGTGTGTGTGTGTGTGTGTGTGTGTGTGTGTGTGTGTGTGTGTGTGTGTGTGTGTGTGTGTGTGCGTGCGTGCGTGCGTGCGTGCGTGCGTGCGTGCGTGCGTGCGTGCGTGCGTGCGTGCGCGCGCGTGTGTGTGTGTGCGTGCGTCCGTGTGTGAATATTTGCTCTCATACATTGTGTTTTTGACTTTGAGGATATTTAACAGTTCATGTTTATATTGCAGCCTCTTAGTGTTTGTTTTTGTGTGTGTGTGTTTGTGTGTGTGTGTGTTGATGTGCGTGTGATTTTTTTTGTTCTTTTTGCCTAGCTATGGCAGGTGGTGTGTGTGCATTTCTACTTCGCCAAGTGTGTGTGTGTGGGTGGGTGTTTGTGTGTGTTGAGCATGTATTGCTGCCATTGCGTGACTCAGCATCACACACCACACACACACACACACACACACACACACACACACACACACACACACACACACACACACACACACACACACACACACACACACACACACACACACACACACACACACACACACTGCTGCTGCTGCTGCCAGGGTCTGATTTATGTTGGCGGCAGCTTCGTACTCCGCCCTTCTCTCCTCTCTCTCTCTCCTCTCTTCTCATCTCATCCCCTCTCATCTCACACTTTTAAACACAGAAAGCATTTTAGCACTTCGCATCAGCTCGCTCGCTCGCGTCTCTGAGAAGAGTGCGGTGAGTCATGTGAACGCCACACGGCTCAGCTGCTCCATCCTTCCGGAACATGTGTGCAACTGTGCAACCTTCCGTGGTGCGGTGTGGGGGTGGGGAATGGTTTGGGGGATGTTGAGAAAGGATGTCCGTTCGTCAAGGTGGTGTGAGGTTAGCCGGTATCGCATGAGAGACACACGACTAGCATTCATTGGAGATGTTTTGCAGATTAAGGGTGTCCCCCAGCACTTTATTGCTAAGGCGGTCACCTTGAGAAAAAACATTTACCACCTTGACTAGACCCCTGAAAAGACAAAGATTTCAGGTTGTTAGTGTAATTTCTAAAGGTGCTCAGCCCAAAAAAAACAATACACTTATAATTCCCCTCCACCTTGACTAACAAATATTCTGTGGGAAACACTGAGATTCATAAGAAATATGATTAAAACCCTAAAGGTATAGCCTACATTTATGGTGAAGCAACAAAAATCACAAAATCGTTATCTTTGCAGAGGACTTGTTGTTAAAGTGGGCAACTCTGCAATAAAGGGAAAACACTGTAGTGTGGCCTATGTTTGCAGTCACATCCACAAGTTAAAAGTCGTGCTGTACGGCGCTGCCATGGCCTAACGGTAGGGCACTGGGTTACTTCGCCGGCGGCGACCGGGGTTCGATTCCGGCCTGGGTCATTTGCAGATCCTTCCCTGTCTCTCTCTCCCCACTCATTTCCTGTCTCTCCTCCACTGTCCTGTCAAAAATAAAAGGCAAATATCCATATTCGTGCAAATAGGGTCTGGGTCGAAACTTCTCAAACAGATTCCCCATTACTTCTGTTCTTTAACTGAAAGACTTATGTTTTTTGTCTTTAAGACAAGTTTTAGGCATTTATTTTCAGTTTTGGCTTTTGTGATCTATTTTTCCGTCACCCTGAAATCCTGTCTGTACTCTGATTTGCAGTGTCAAATTGCCAGGGGTGTAAATTACAGCTTCCATGACGATACAATTCGTATCAATTTCTAAAGGCAACGATTCGATTATTTTCGATACTTAACAATGCCCCGTGATACGATACGATTTGATTCGATCGTTGGTCGTAGGATCGATGCATGGATACATATCAATTACTATTTTCACCCCTACAAATTGCCAGTCTTAGCCTCCCAACATTACTGAAGTGTGACTATCATTTTATTCAAGGACGTTCCTTTGAGTGTTTTTGTCTGTCACTTTATTAAATTAAGCCAGTAGCAAATTCTCCCAGAGTGTTTATTTTCTTCAATTACAGTTATTGTTGCTGCAATTTTAAGACTATTACCGGTAGCCCAATTATAGCTGAGCCACACGGCTATGTTTTCTGCTATTTTATTCACCACATAATAACCAAGGAATATTTTGGTTTTATTAATTCAGTTTTATAATGCTATTTAATTTAGCCGTAGCATGCTAACCTTTTATTACCAGCCTGTCGTAATACGGTATCTAAATGTTTTCCTCATAACTTAGCATGTGGACTGTTGTATTCCACTTGTGTTTTTTTCTATTGTATGTCACACTGCAAATACTCCCACACACTGTAGAAAGTCAACAACAAAGGCTGCTGTTACACATTTAATTGTGTTATTACATAGTAGTTACATCATGTTTGTAGCATGACAAACACAGATGCCTTTGTTTCAAGCCATGGCTTGTGCAGAGTACTATAGTGGTACCCTGCCTTGTCCTGTCCATGTACGGTATCTTAGCGCTTCAGGCTGCAGCAGTGGAGTGGTGGGGTGGGGGCAGAGAGGAAAGAAGAAGAGAGGGGAAAGTTCTATTGGCCTGTATTGTTACCTCACCGACGCCGTCCGCCATTTTGATTTTGGTAGTCAAGGACGCGTCGCCAACGGTTCATTCATTCAGCATCAGTCAAAAACATGGCTAACACCGATCACAATTACGCAAAGGACCCAAATGCCCCAAATACACCAAAATATATAGGCACACAATGTGCTGCTGTAGGGTGTTACAAGTCCACAGGAAGGAACAAGGAGGTGGCATTTCATTCATTTCCCAAAGAAAAAAAAAGGTATAGTTTCGTTTTGATAGCCTAAGCCTGATGTGCAGATGTCAGATGGGCACAATGATATTTGAGCAACATGATGAGAACATTGTGTGTCAAAAGACATAACTTTGTGTGCTTAACTTCTAATGCGAGCACAACATTTAATTTTCTAGGCCTACCGAGTACCTTTTTTTCACTTCTGATTTAGAAATGCATACTGTCGATGATCTGCAAGGAAGGCTGTTTTCAATGTCCAGCACCTCCCACCACAGTTTTAGCATAGCATACGTCACCTAGAAACTATTATTTTGCTCGTATATAATACGCCAACGACGTGCCACATCAAGTGCTATATTAACTAATTGTCTTACCTTAAAAGGATGTGTTGGGTAGGCAGATGATGCCACCGTTATGTCGCCGTAAAACAAAGTTGGATAGCCTGCTAGCGCAACAACCCACTGCATGATGAATCGAGGCGCTGAAATGATCTGACAACTGTGCAGTGGGCTTTGTTTATTCGTGTTATGATGATGCCCACATATGCATCTAACATTTTCCTTTCAAAATTTAACTCAATTAACTTTAAAATCGCCAGACTAAACATATCCACGGCAAAGTATCCAGTCCTTGTCCTATTGAAGTGGAGAAACTCACATAGACTTTCCTCTGACGGAAACTCAATTTCAACAAAAAAGCCAGACCCCTATAATTTGTGTTGTATCTCCCCCTAGTGGCAAAATAGAAAACATGAACCAGCGCAAATGTTAACCAAGGATATCTGTGATATTAAAACACACTACTGTTATTTTCTGCAGGTGTGCAGAATGGATTAATAACATCAGGCGGGAGGACCTATGTGGTTTTACAGACCGATGAAATGAAGCATAGGAAAGTATGCAGTGACCATTTCGCCATTTCACAATTTGTGAACCCATTGGACAGGTAGAGACATTGCCATTTCATATTCTGAAAATGACACTTGATACTCTATAAGTTTTCAACATACTGTAAACCCAGATGTTTAGCCTGATTACTTGTGGTAATGTTGCAAATTCAAAACACACATATTCACAAAAAATAATTTAAAATGTTGGGTTGCTTTACAAAAAAAATACAACTAATTACATATTTAGAGAGCCACACATTGAGTGCTCCTCCTCTACCATTGCTGGCTTGAATCAAGCATAAGGCTTTTGCTCCTCACAAGCAGAGAGCGTCGTCAGGATCCGCAACAGGTTACACACACTGTATGACATGGAGAATCATGGCTTGTATTTATGTTCCTTCCAGGATGCTGCAGTCATTCACCGTCTAGCCATGCCCCCTGTTCACCAAAGGCCATTCCAGTCCACTAACAAGAGGCCATCCCCCTCAACCTTTAAGAACTTTGCCATGCACTCAACAATTTGTATATTGCTGCACTCTGTATTGTGCATGTATTTGTTCTTTCCAGGATGCTGCAGTCATTCACTGTCTAGCCATGCCCCCTGTTCACCAAAGGCCATTCCAGTCCACTAACAAGAGGCCATCCCCCTCAACCTTTAAGAACTTTGCCATGCACTCAACAATTTGTATATTGCTGCACTCTGTATTTTATATCACTGTGTATGCCTCCATCTTTTGGACTTTCATGGACTCATTCTGTTGCAACAGTTGAGATCCTTCCAGAACTGTAAGCTTATTTACATTGTCAGACCCCTTGCCTTTCATTGATGTTGACTGTGCATTGAACTATTGTCATTGTTTGATGACCTCTTTTATTTTTTAATTTCAACCCATATATGTTTGAAAAGTTCTAGACTTTTTCCATGGGATGTCTTCGTATTTGCGGAGTCACCTTATCCTGGTGTCATGTTTTCTGTTGATTGCCATTACCATCCTACATGTGTCTTCAAACCAAATCATATCTCAAATGTATTTATACATACTATATCTAGTTGACTCAAAGTGCTTTGGTGCCCTTGTCCTTGTGTTTGTCCTCACATTTGCCTGGAGTTCACATAATATTGTAAATCCTCCTGGATTTCACTTGTGCTTTAGCATCTTTATTACCTCCTTCGATTTACACTTACCCCCCCCCCCCCCCCCCCCCCCAATTCAGTAAAGACAAAATAAATTTGAGTCTTTCCCAGTCTTCATCGCAGTCTGTTCATCTGAGTGGCAAAGCCTTTGTTCATTGTACAAAAAAGTCAATATATGTTCATTTGTGCAACACTAAAGTTTTGATTACACCTTCAACATTTTTTACTCAGACAATTCATAACTGGGCTTACAGTGTGTTTGTAGAAATATAAACATTACAATACTTTGCATTCTGCAGGAAATCTGGCCTACTGCCAATGGCCGTACCCTGGCTAGTAGACTGTCCCAACCCCCCTAAATCTCAAGACACAGTTCGTCCACCACCCCGAAAACGGGTCGCACTTGAAATTGAGACAACAGACTCAGAGATCCTGGATAGTAAGTGATTTAATGGCAAATGGTGGTAACAGATACATTCTGAGTGTTGAACACTGCATAGGTAGTAGTCTGTGCATAAGTCTGTTGTTACAGTTGTCACATTTCTTTTTAGGCACTGATGTACTGGCCAGTGTCAGCAATGACAACACAGTGGAAAAACTGAAAAGAAAAATTGGCTGCTACAAATCAAAGCTGTCAAGGCTAAAGAAAAAGACACCATCTATCAGCAAACAAACATTAAAGAGGGAAATTTCCAAAGTATTGCCAAAACAAGCCGCACAATTTGTCAACGAGCAAATTGATAATGCCAAAAAAAAACCAAGGGCCATTCGGTGGAGCAACTTCATGAAAAGTTGGGCGTTACAGGTTAAGGGTACAGGGCCAAAAGCCTACCGAACCATGAGGAGAATTTTCAAGCTCCCTACAGCCAGGACCCTTTCAAATATCTTGCAGAGAGTAGACATCGGGCCGGGATGGCATGAACCTGTGCTGTATGCACTTAAACATCAAGTGCAGCATATGGAAGAGCGAGATAGGCACGTTGCCATCACATTTGATGAAATTACATTGAAATGTAGCCTAAATTATAACATCTCGAAAGATGAAGTAGAAGGGTATGACGAAGGGGGAAGACCAGCCAACCATGCAGGGGTTTTCATGATCCGTAGTCTAACTGGGAAATGGAAACAACCCATAGGGTACTTCTTGTCATCTGGGACCATGAAGCATGGGGTCTTAAAAACCAAAATCATGGAGGCGGTGGAAAAGGTGCTTGACACTGGCTTCACTCCCATGGTGCTGGTAATGGACCAAGGCAGCAACAACCTGGCAGCCTGTAGAAACCTGGGTATAACAGAAGAAAAACCGTACTTCTTTGTCAAAAGCCAGAAGATTCATTTTTTATTCGACCCCCCCCATTTAATGAAAAACATCAGAAACAATTTGCGAAAATATGGATTTTACATAGGGGACAAATTGGCAGAATGGGGAGACATCACTGAAATGTTTAAAATTGATTCACAAAGACAACACCGAATGGCACCCAAGTTAACCCAACGGCATCTGTCCCTCACTGCCTTTTCAACAATGAGTGTGCCTCTCGCCACTCAGGTAAGCCACAAGTGAAAACTGTCATGCAGGCGTATAACATTCAATTTACAATCTTTATCTATGGTCCTGAAAATGGGATTTTTTTTATTTTTTTATTACAGGTTCTTAGTCATTCTGTTGCGGCTGCACTGCTCACCATGGCAGACATGGGGAAGCTAAGAGAGGGGGCAAAAACGACGGCAGATTTTGTAGCCCACTTTAACCAGATGTTTGACTGCTTTAACAGTAGCACATTGTCCAGCAGCACACCACAAAAGGATGCCTTCAGAGAGACACATATTGATTTTATCAATGAGAGTATTAACTGGCTGGCATCTGTCAGATGTGCCAGTGGCAACAGCTTGAATTGCCTAAATGGTTGGAGGCATAACCTAAGAGCAATCAAGGAAATCTGGGCTGAATTGAAAGGTAGCAGCAATAAGGCATAATTATTCAAATTGAGCTTTGCTAATGCTAATGAGCTTTGTCCACCACTGCATGTTTTCTGCTGTTGGCCAATGTACTGTTTGTCATTTGCATTCACAGAGAAAGGATTTCAGTTTCTATTTACGAGGCACCTCAACCAGGACTGCCTGGAACACTTCTTTGGGGTGATCAGAGCGAAGGGCGGGCACAGGGACAATCCAGACCCTCAGCAATTCCGATTAGACTACAGGCAGGCCGTGCTAGACTATCTAATGACATTTGGGAGAAATACAAATTGCGAACCGGAGGAAATACACCTATTGCTGCAATTGTCCCATTTGTTTGAGGTAGACGAAACACCCTTTCAAAAACAAAAGTGTCACACATGATTAGTATACTGTAAGTCTGTAATCTTTTGCAATGATTTTGTAGAGCTGCACTGAGTCATCGCAGATGGCAACTCCCCATCCATGCACCGCACTGACCATGCCTCACGAGGTACACGAAACACCCTTTCAAAAACAAAAGTGTCACACATGATTAGTATACTGTAAGTCTGTAATCATTTGCAATGATTTTGTAGAGCTGCACTGAGTCATCGCAGATGGCAACTCCCCATCCATGCACCGCACTGACCATGCCTCACGTACAGTCTACTGATGAGGAACCCACATTCCCTGGACTGGACAACACAGAGTTCATGAAGGGGCTGGACGTCATTGAGGGCAATGTGTCAGTGTACCTTGCTGGCTATGTGGCCTTCAGAGCCTCTGCCAAATTTGATTGCAAGAGTTGTGTTACGCTGTGGGAGGCAAACGAGGAGGACAGAGATACACTCAAGGAGAAATACACCTTTTTCAGATATAAGCAGTTCAGGGATGGGTTATTCCCACCAAGTGTTGTATTACAGCGTACAACAGAGCAAATTGAACACATTTTTAGATGCCAATACCCCCACATTTCTAAAGGGAAACATGTCCTGGCACTCTTAAAATCTGCAGTATATCAGAGTGTGAATTTGGATGCTGTTATATGTTCCGCCAGCTGTCTGTCCTGCAAAGAGTTCCTTGTTAATACATACTTATTGATGAGGATAAAATTTCAACTGAAGGTGGGCAATCAGAACGCCAAAGCCATGAAAACAAAGAAATCAAGAAAATTAATGAAATTGACATCGGAATTTTTGCCCCCCCCCCCCCCCCCACCCACACACACACACACACCTTTTTTACATGATTGGTATTGATTCCAGCCCCTGATCACAGTCAGGAACAATAATGTGGCCCCCAGATTTAAAAAAAAGTTTGGGGACCCCTGGCCTACAGTAGCTTCAGGTTGCAATGAACGACGGGCTGTGCATACTGCTGAAGACACCCAGGTGGAGCAGTGCATGTTATCTTGCTCCGACAACTAATTTTTTAATTATTTTTTTTTTACAAGGAATGTGTAATCTATATAAACAATGCTAATTAAATAAACATAGCCATCATCAAGTTTATCTCTTCAGCATGCTTTTGACTCTTGATCATTTCACCTCAGTAGAGCTGATTTCAAATGAATGTATGAGTCCCCCTCTCAGCTGGAGATGATGTGCTGCGGGTTGTTCAGCCAGGGTGCCAGGGTAGTGCGTGAGGTGCATGTTCTGCTGTCCCAGGAATCTTGTACAGGTGGCTCTTCACACTAAATCTGCCATATGTGGTGAGGAGTGACACAAAAAAGAAAAAAATATGCATTATTGTGTTAAGCTTACATGCAATGTTGACTGAGTTGCTAAAAAACTGCCAAACTTAAGGTATTCTCTGAGTTGCAGAAAAAGTAATGCATTGCTGTAATTAATGCGTTGCTGGTTATGGTTTATCATTTCCTGCCACTGACTTGAATTAAGTATTAGTAATGTATCATTGTTTCCTGCTCGTGCGTGAAAATGCCTTAATCAATGTATAGTAGACATTCAAAACATTTGACTCCCAAGTCAGGTAAAAAACACGTTTCGCCTCACATGCGTTGGCTCCCAAAAAGTTAACTGACATCGGTCATGAAAACACCTAGAAGTACTCTAGGGGCCTACAACAGTCAAATGATATCATGCACATTTCCTGTTCACGTCAGGGTGAACATTAGGAGTGAAAATGGAAGTTTGGAATAAAAACCGGAACAACACAGCAGCAGAACTAACGTTGGTTTAGTGTACTTAGGCACGTATCCTTTTTCTGAAGAACTAGCACTTCTAGAAATTACACATGCCCATCGGACAAAATGTTCGCTGGCTGATGAAAATTTATGAAACTGGCCGGGAGACTAAGGCTAAAATTCCAAACAACGACTGGGAGGAGATGTGTTAACTTCCATTTTATACTTACGAATAAAATAGTTATACTCAACATAGGCCTAATAATTTAACATCATAGACACTTAGCTGTCCATGGAGATATGCTAACGTTAACGGCCGACACACATCACCCACTGTCCAGAAAGATCCATGAATACAACCATAATATTAAATCCATTTGATGACGAATATAAAGATAATGACGAACTTACTGCTAAGTGGATAGTTACTTGTCATATTTATGCAATACAAAAACATTAAGCCACTTGCCTTTTCAGGAAGAGTCAGCGTTGCGTCTAGAAGTTCCCAAAAAGGAACTTTTTTGTAGAGTTGCCGTTTCCAGTCATCACGGGTTTTTTTTTTTAATAAAACGTAGAAATCAACTATTAATCCCGTATCAAATGAATACAATGCGAAATAAGTGAATTTGATGAAAATGTGGTCGACAGAGAAAACAACACACGGTTTCATTCCTCACTCATGTATGAGTCTGAACATTGTGTTATTTACATGGAACGTCCATATCTAACAAAATCAAAATGGCGGCGCGGTGACGCCATAGAGGCAGCTGTTTCCGCTCTCTTCTTCTTTCCTCTCTGGTGGGGGCATGCCATGGCTCTTTACTTGGCGTCTCCCTAGTGTGTGAGCATCTGAGCAGCCAAGGATCTAAGGGGCTGGTGCAGCCTTGTGCTCTGGTCGTCAGGAGAGTCAGCAGCAGGGTGTTGTAGAGAGAGAGAGGGTGGTGGCAGGGGGCTGAGGAGTTGGAGAGAGAGACAGGGGTGATGGAGGATGAGGGAGAGAGAGAGAGAGAGAGAGAGAGAGAGAGAGAGAGAGAGAGAGAGAGAGAGAGAGAGAGAGAGAGAGAGAGAGAGAGAGAGAGAGAGAGAGAGAGAGAGACAGAGAGACAGAGAGAGAGAGACAGAGAGAGACAGAGAGAGAGAGACAGAGCGAGAGAGACAGAGAGAGAGAGAGAGAGAGAGAGAGAGAGAGAGAGAGAGACATTGAGGTTTTGTGGGGAGATAGAAATAGATATGTGTGTGAGAGAGAAAGACAAAAAAGAGAGGGAAATAGAGAGAGAGAGAGAGAGCGAGAGAGAGAGCGAGAGAGAGAGCGAGAGAGAGAGAGAGAGAGAGAGAGAGACAGAGACAGAGACAGAGACAGAGAGACAGATACATCAGGGTTGTGTGATGAGAGATAGATAGATGGATATGAGAGAGAAAGAGAGAGCGAGAGCATAGCAGTTGCGTGGTGTACAGAGAAGAGGAGACTCTGCAGATTGAGAGTGTTGCATTATTAAGTAGATTCATCCTCTCCTCCTCTCCTCTCCTCTCCTCTCCTCTCCTCTCCTCTCCTCTCCTCTCCTCTCCTCTCCTCTCCTCTCTGCGTAGTGTACCCTCCAGTGCTCACCTCTTTATGGTTCGAGTGCACACCGCCGGCCCCGAGCGCCCACTTCTTGCAATCTTACTGCCTGGGAAGCCGACTGGGCGGGACAAACAGGTCTCGTGTCCCCAGGCCCAGAGAGAGAGGGGGTCCAGAATCGGATCCTCATTACATTGTAATTGATTGGGTTTGGGGCCCTTTTTCATGTCTTTGTCCCAGGCACAGCCAAAGCGGTCAGCTCCCCTGTCTACTGCCAAGGGCGGACGCTAGCTATTCTGAAGCTTTTGATGACGGTGCAACAGGGCTGCTTGTACCTCTTTACGACAAACTTTTTTTCCTTCAGCTGATGTCCCCTCTGTCGCTCTTCTTCTGAACTTTCTTATTACTTTATTTAAACTACTTTTCTGTTGTTCCATCTTAGTTCCCTCTTAGGAAACTGGCATCATGGTCTCTGTTGCTCTACATCTCTTCGTCTCTTACTTTTGCGCTCTCTCTGTCTGTCTGTCTGTCTGTCTGTCTGTCTGTCTGTCTCTCTCTCTCTCTCTCTCTCTCTCTCTCTCTCTCTCTCTCTCTCTCTCTCTCTCTCTGCATTTATCTGTCTCTATCTATCTATCTATCTATCTATCTATCTATCTATCTATCTATCTATCTATCTATCTATCTATCTATCTATCTATCTATCTATCTATCTATCTATCTATCTATCTCTTGACTTTGTCTATCTCTTGATTGTCCATCTCCTTCCAGTCTGAATGTTCTTTTTCACTCTCACTCTCTCCCTTTCCTCAATCCCATCTGGTGTGCGTGCGTGTGTGTGCGCGAGTGCGCCTCAGTGACTTGCTCTGTCTAATTTGGTAGTTAACTTTCCTCCTACACAGCATCTTGTATTAGACTGCTATTGTCCCTTGTTTGGCTCTCTCCTCCTCTCCTCTCCTCTCCTCTCCTCCCCTCTCCGTTCCTCTCCTCTCCTCTCCTCTCCTCTCCTCTCCTCACTCTCTGGCTGTTAACCTGTCCTCTTCTCTTCTCTTCTCTTCTCTTCTCTGCTCTTCTCTTCTCTTCTCTTCTCTTCTCTTCTCTTCTCTTCTCTTCTCTTCTCTTCTCTTCTCTTCTCTTCTCTTCTCTTCTCTTCTCTTCTCTTCTCTTCTCTTCTCTTCTCTCCCTCTCCCTCTCCCTCTCCCTCTCCTCTCCTCTCTCTCTGGCTGTTTACCTGTCCTGTCCTCGGGGTCCTTGTTCTGAATTATCTCTATCTCTCTCTTCCTCCCTCTCTCCTTCTCTTCCTCCCTCCTTCCATCTGTTACATGTCGTGCTCTTTTGTTTCCATGCTTTGTCTTCCTAAAAAAACACGTTTATCTAACTTTCCCTCTCTGTCGCCTCCCTCATTTTTCCCCCCTCTCTTAACCTCCCTTTTTCTCTCAATCGTCACGACTCCCCAACATACCCACCCATGACATCATGACAACACAACATGGACCAAAACACGAGTGAACAGAACCTTACAGTATGGCAGCTGCCAAGTGACCAAAAGTGCATTATTTGTAACTAGCAAGATTGATCTAATAAATGACTGTGTATTCTCTTGCCATTTCCCTTCCTCCATGTCTTTGTTATTTCTCTCCATCCCTCTCCTCTCTCTCATCACACCTTTGCTCTCTCTCTCTCTCTCTCTCTCTCTCTCTCTCTCTCTCTCTCTCTCTCTCTCTCTCTCTCTCTCTCTCTCTCTCTCTCTCTCTCTCTCTCTCTCTCTCTTTCTCCCTCCACCCCCCCTTTCTCCCCCCTCTTTCTCCTTCTCTCTCTCTGTCTCTCTCTATCGCCACCCCCCCTCATGAGGATGATAGGGTTGTATTGAGGGAGTTGCTCTTTGTCTTTTGTTTTTTTTCCTGCTTGGTAACAATGGTGTGCTGACAGTTCTCTAATAATTTGACATTTGGTCCCTATCCCCCTCCCTCCCTCAAGGTGGCGGCCATCAACCCTAACCACCCCCTGGCCCAGATGCCTCTGCCGCCCTCCATGAAGAACTGCATCCAGCTGGCGGCGTGCGAGGCCACCGAGCTGCTGCCCATGAACCCTGACCTGCCCGCCGACCTCTTCACCTCCTGCCTCACCACGCCCATCAAGATCGCCCTGCGATGGTGAGTAGTCACCAATTGGATTTGGTTCGCCAGGGTCCATTCACCCTACCTATCATATACAGCAGGGATGCGCAACTGGAGGCCTGGGGGCCACATGCCCCCGAAGGGGAAGGCAGTGTGATGGAGTGACCATCACTAGGGTTGTGGGTGTGTTCTGACTAACATGCCAACGAGCCTGGCTCTTTGGTGTAGCGGTCAGGGCCCCGGTTTA
Source organism: Engraulis encrasicolus (assembly GCF_034702125.1). Classification (NCBI taxonomy): domain Eukaryota; kingdom Metazoa; phylum Chordata; class Actinopteri; order Clupeiformes; family Engraulidae; genus Engraulis; species Engraulis encrasicolus. The sequence goes on from NC_085857.1 coordinate 36,719,976, forward strand.
CTACCCCAGAAGGTCTGGGTTCGAGTCCCAGCTGGGCAACTCTACTCCCCTTCGCTACATTAACATTGCTGAAAATTGTCCCTTGGGTGTTTTTGAGAGGTCATCTAGTGTAATAGTGATAAGCTCCGTGGGAATAAGACCCTCTGATGGTGGCGATGAAAAAATGTGGCCCTCCTTATCATGAAAGTTGCCCACCTCTGATGCATAGTAACATCTGTGAATGGAGCGCACTGTAGATGAGCCTCTGTCTGCAAACTTGTTGTGCCAGTGAAGCTACTACAATTTTGCATTCTGAGGTCATTGAGTTGATGTTAAGTAAAAAAATAAAAATATATTGCTAGTTATATAGAGCATGTTTAGCACAAAAAAAGAAGTTCCCAAGTGGTCCATGATAAGGACGAATAAAATATTGATGTACAACAACTGCAATGCAATGTACAAAAAAAAAGTACCAACAACAAAATGCACAAAAAGCAAAAACGACAATAGTAACAACAATTCACATGACATGAATAAAGAAACACAAACACGCTGCAAAGGCAGAGGCTGTATCCGCACTGACTCTCATAACAAAGCCATCAAGTGTGCCACGGAGACGCTGTAAAAATGGAGATTTGGATGTCGGAGCAAAACACCCTACGCTGCTGTGGGGCGAGAGCAGGTGCTAAATTATTTTGAATGTGATCCTTGTGAGAGAGAGAGAGGGATATACTCTGCAATCCTGAACAAACAACGATTTTGTGAAATCAAATGCTGTATCGGTTATAGACCACTGCTGAAGATATCTCATCCACAGAGACCCCAACACATTGCGACTGTTTCATGTTTAAAGTGCATGTCACACGGTTGTGCCTTTTATCCAAAATAATTTATTGCCGTTCTTGGCTTTGCTTCAAGAACACTAGACAGGACATTCAAATGTGGTATACAGTAAAAAAAAAAGAAAAGAAAGAAAAAAGTGTGCTTTCAATGCTCCCTTAAACACTGTTCATTCTGGACTATTCTAGTACCGCCAAACTGTATCCACACCAATATCCACATATTTGTTGCCATATTTATTTATTTTTCTACTGTAAAAGATATAGGACCTTTTCGCGTGACCTTTTTATGTGTATGCATGTTGTGTTACCCATCAATATTTGATGTTTTCATTCTTCAGGCCATAAACATGCAACGTATGTGCCTGGTTTGAAATCTTTTTTTTTCCACGCACAGGGATAAAATATGCAGACTTCATTAACATGTGTCCCCATACTCTCACTCCCCTCTTTACACACAACACACACACACACATACACACACACACACACACACACACACACACACACACACACACACATACACACACACACACACACACACACACACACACACACACACACACACACACACACACACACACACACACACACACACACACACACACACACACACACAGACACACACAGACACACACAGACACACACAGACACACACAGACACACACAGACACAGACACACACACACACACACACACACACACACACACACACACACACACAGACACACACACACACACAGACACACACACACACACACACACACACACACACACACACACACACTTGTGTCAACAGCATTACATGATTCAACTGCATGCGTCCCATGCAGTGTAAGGCCATTATACATGTATCCCTGGTTACATGAGCGTGAAAAGGCATTTCCATAATGTACAGACGCATGAGCATGACCCACTTACATGACGAATTCCACCATGCAAACAAAAATGTAGTCATTCTTCTCAGAAAAAGAGTGGTGCAACAACAAGTGAAAAGTTATTACGCTAATGTACTTTAGCATCTCTGTCACTACACCAGGAAAAGAGACTTGAGCATATTGTGGCACGGAAACAAAAAACACAACTTCTCGCGATAGAGTGTAGCAACAAAAAGTGAATATTATTACTACGCAAGTGCACTTATGCCTCTTTTCCACCTCCGGTTTTCTGGTAGGCCTACAGCTCGACACAGCACGACTTTGTACTTCACGATTAAGCTTTGTCTTGCCTATCCGAGAAGCAAAAAAAATGTAGGCCTACCAGAAAAATGGCAGTGGAAAAGAGGCATAAGTGCGTAATAATATTAACTTTTTGTTGCTACACTCTTTCGCGAGAAAAGACATTAGTGTGTTTGTTGCTACGGGAGAAGAGACCTGAGGTATCGTGTGGTGTGACGGGGTGTGTTGAGGTGAGTTGAGATGAGGTTCTTGGTGCCGGTAGCGACTTTCCGGTTCTCTCTCTCTCTCTCTCCCGAACTCGGTCTCTTTCTTCAATTATCATTCATTCCTCTCTCTCTCTCTCTCTCTCTCTCTCTCTCTCTCTCTCTCTCTCTCTCTCTCTCTCTCTTGCACGTGAATCAAAACTGATTTCATCACCCCACTTTTGCCTTCCATCAGCCCCCTTCAGTCATGTAGGCAGCAGTTGCCTGCAATCAGACATCTTTCCACCAGAACAGCGGGATTATCCTTCAGCTTTGGTTGTAAACGTTTCTCTGTTGGTGTGTGTGTGTGTGTGTGTGTGTCTGTCTGTCTGTCTGTCTGTCTGTCTGTCTGTGTCTGTGTCTGTGTGTGTGTGTGTGTGTGTGTGTGTGTGTGTGTGTGTGTGTGTGTGTGTGTGTGTGTGTGTGTGTGTGTGTGTGTGTGTGTGTGTGTGTGTGTGTGTGTGTGTGTGTGTGTGTGTGTGTGTGTATGTGTGTGTGTGTGTGTGTGAGATGTATTGTTAACTACTCCTTGGTGGTGCTCTTGTATTCAAGTAATGTCAAATTCATATATTCATTTTTTTTTAAAAATATATATTTTTAGGGGCACTTTTTTGCCTTTATTTTATAGGATAGTGAAGGTTATGACAGGAAGGGAGTGGGGAGAGAAAGATGGGGGAAGGGACGGCAAAGGACCCGGAACCGAACCCGGATCGGCCGCATAGCAAACAAGTGCCCTACCATTTGCGATATGGTAGGGAAATACACCACCTAATCCGCCTTCTTGCTCCTCAAAGAGTTACAGAGACTCTGATCCATGCTTTCACCACCTCCTGTCTGGACTACTGTAACGGTGTCCTTTATGGTCTTCCAACCAAAGCACTGGACAGAACTCGGCTGCCAGGGTCCTCATACGTGCAAAGAGGTGGCAACACATTACCCCCACGCTCAAGCAGCTTCGCCAGCTCCCAGTGAAGTCACGAATCACCTACAAAATCGCACTGCTCACATATAAATCTCTCCATCTTCCCTCTGAAATCATCCAGCATTACTGATAATCAAGCTCTCTGAGGTCCTCTGGCAAAGTACCAGCTTGTCATTCCCCGATCCAGTCTGTGTATCTTTAATGACAGAGCCTTCTGTTTTGCTGTCCCACCCTTTTGAACAGTCGTCATTTCCATATCCACCAAGCCCCCACATTGCCTACGATCAAAAAGCACCTCACATCACATATTCTCTGACGCCTATGGTCCTTAACCGCTCGGGGCCCAAACTTACTCTAGAATCGCCTCTATGTGTGGAGAATATGAGGAAAGGGATTGTGGCATCCGAGTGTAGGTTGTCCATCACTGAAAGTCCATATATGCAGTATGGCATGAGAGATTGTTAAGTAGGCCACAGATAATTATTCGATATTTTTTCCTGCATACTTTTGCAAAAAAAAGAAGCAGCAGCAACTCTGAAGTCTCGAAGTAGAGCATAGGTTCTGTAGAGGTTATGCCGTCAGCAGATGCAAATGTTGAACAGCAGGCTAAATTTGTTATGTGATGAAATTGACCATCCCGAAAAAAAATAAAATAAAAAAATAAAATGGAAATAAAGAAGGGGGGAGGTGGATGAGTTAGTGTTCTGAATATTTAAACAGTGTTCATTTCCCCCAATTAAAACGAATCATACAGCTTCCTAGAAATAGTTTGCTACCCTATGCCTGGGAAGAAAAAGAGGGGTCCTCATGGATTGGTCTGAAGAATATTAATGTAGAATACTTTGTGTGTGTGTGTGCGTGCGTGCGTGTGTGCATGCATTTCTGTGTGCGTGTGTGTGTGCACGTGCGGATGCATGCATGCATGTGCGTATGTCCGTGTGTGTGAGTTTTACTTGACCAAGGACTCTGCATACACAGCCATCCAGACTGTCATCTGAGATATATGCCACACATCCCGCCGAATGAGATTCATGCACGCCGAGAGATTACGCTTTGAGCCCCCTCATCAATCCAGATTCTGGAGTCTGTTTAATATGCCTTTCCCCTCCGCTCCGCCACATCTTCTTTTTCACATTGTCCGTCCACTCTACTTCCGACATAGCCCACCTCTCTTTTATAGTCGCTTCTATTTCATCTTTTTTCACGTTTTTTTTTCCCGTTTTTACGATCATTTGCTGTTTTCCCGTCTTTTCCCTCCATGTCTGTGTATGTGCTTTTTTACTACTATATTCCGTCCTCTACTCTTCCAATTTCCTCCCTCTCTCTATTCCTCTCTTCTATATTCTCTCCATAGTCATTCTTTTTCACCACCTATACTTTCATTACTGGTGGCGAATGACGAACATGTGTCCTCTCATGGTGTTATTTTTTTAGGGTTTTTTTTGCATGTAGGTTAGGCCCATGGAGGTCAGTCCGTATCAAAGCAGAGGAAAGCAAAGCGAGCGCAAAGATGGAGATAATTGGAGGCAGGCTAAACAACAGATTATTCATCTCTCTCTCTCTCTCTCTCTCTCTCTCTCTCTCTCTCTCTCTCTCTCTCTCTCTCTCTCTCTCTCGCTCTCTTGCTCTCTCTCTCTCTCTTGCTCTCTGTCTCTCTCTCTCTCTCTCTTGCTCTCTGTCTCTCTCTCTCTCTCTCTCTTTCTCTCTCTCTCTCTCGCTCGCTCGCTCGCTCGCTTACTCTCTCTCTCTCTCTTTCTCTCGCTCGCTTACTCTCTCTCTCTCTCTCTCTCTCTCTCTCTCTCTCTCTCTCTCTCTCTCTCTCTCTCTCTCTCTCTCTCCCACTCAACTCAACTCACGCTCTGTTTGGCCCAGCAGGGCCTCCATATCCGGAGCAGAACCGCATGTGCTTGACAGGCTAAGGCCGGAGCTGCTTACATGCAAAAAAAGGGAGAAACACTTGTCCCGCCCTCAGCAGCCCTGTAACCAGGCTCGAGTGCTCACTTCACCTTTTGCTTGTGAGCACGCTCTCTCTCTCTGCCTATCCACTTCAACCATGTAGCCCTTATTCAATTTGCACTGTACATTCGGGTGTTCAATCGAGGCCTTTTTCAGGTCAAGGGGTGGCTTGATTATACTTATTGCAACACGAAAAAAAATGTTGGATAGTGGGATTGATGAGCTTGATAATGGCGAGAGAGAGAGAGAGAGAGAGAGAGAGAGAGAGAGAGAGAGAGAGAGAGAGAGAGAGAGACAGAGAGAGAGAGAGAGAGAGAGACAGAGACAGAGACAGAGACAGAGACAGAGACAGACAGAGAGAGACAGAGAGAGAGAGAGAGAGAGAGAGAGAGAGAGAGAGAGAGAGAGACAGAGAAGGCTGTTGAAAGTGCACATATATTCCAAATGGAGTACAGAGACAGCTGGGGTGGACAAGTGGTGTGGAGTGGATGACGAAGAGGAGATGGAGGAGGAGGGAAAGGAGGAGGACGAAGAGTCACGAGTCACTCCTAAGAGAAGGTCACAGTACGAGCCCCCTCCTGCTTCAAGCCTTGTTCTGCCAAATTGCTACACATTCCTGACTTTCAGCTTCATTCAGTCTCACCCCTAGAAAGTCTAGAAAGTCAGACAGTATTGAGATGCGATTTATTGAAACTTGATTGGGGAACGGCTTTTGTGGAGCCAGGTGCTGGTGAAGTGTAGACTAAAGCCTCTTCATCCGCAACTTCAACTGGCAAGTCTGAAAAGGCGAGGTTTTATTCACAGACCTGTCTGTTCAAAGCAATGTCAAGGTTGCCGGGAAGAATTTAATAAACGAAAAGCAATAAAGCTGCGTTTGAATGGTCTAAAAAGTATTGCCGCCTTGAGAATGTGAAGAATTTTCCGTCCAACAAAGTTGCCAGTAGTTTCCCATGGTAGTTCTTCCTCTTTCTCAAGGTGTGCAGTGGTGGGGGATAGCCACCAATAATGGTGCTTCTAAACGATCTTTGACATTCTTATGAAGCCTGTTGTGCTGTAGGAGCCATTTATTTCCCCACGTTCCATACGCATAATTATTATTACCTCCGCCAAGGAGGTTACAGGTATGTTTTCAGTCGCGTGGATTTGTCTGGTTGTCTGGTTGTTTGTTTGTCAGTCAGCAGGATAACTCAAAAAGTTACGCACAGATTTGGATTAAATTTTGTAGAGTTGTTGGAAATGACTAAATGAACAAGTGATTCAATTTTAGTGGTGATCTGGATCCTAAACCGGATCCAGGGTTTTTTTTAAGAGCGAATTTTGACATTCCAGTTTATAACGCCACAAAAACAAGGCAGACTTGGGAAAAAGATTAGGGTGTAACAGTCAAATGCTCTATCAAACAGCTTCCTTGGTGGAGTTTTGCACTCTCTGAGTGCATTTATAGTTGTTCACTTGTTTTTTGTCACATGCACGCGAGAAATAATGTCCTTCTGTCCATCAAAAAAATGCTTTTGCATGATCATTGCTAAGGGGTGCTTATGCATGCACATTTGTTTTTAAATCACGTGCATATGACAGTCCGACAGTACAACAGTCACGTGCAGTCTGACAGATACAGTTTTTTTCTTTTTGGAGGGCTTGCACGTGACTATTGTAGGGGCATCAACAGTGATTCAGGTAAACAGGCTCCTCGTTCTTCTTTTCATTTTGTACAGAGGGTCTGAGCTCAGTTCCACTGCCAATCAGCAAACAAAAGGGAGTCTTTGTGAGTGGGGATGAGGTTTTTTTTTTCTCAATTTGAGTTGTTGTGCGTAAGCAGTGTTATATGGTTGATGACACCACACACTAAGAACAAACTGAGCATTGTTGATACAGCATCACTGAGGATCAATGAATATCTACTAGGAACACTGATCTGTGTCCATTAGAAATGTAATTTTTAGAGATCTTATATGTGCTAGCAAAGTCTGACTAGTTGTTGTTTTACACTCTACATCACAACGTGAAAAGAATGAGTTACGCCCCCTCAACACATTTCCAAGAGTTGCAAAACTCCTTCTGAGAAAAGGGATTTTTTTTTGATAGAAGTCATCTAGGCTTTGCTTTTTCCCCCCTCCAATGTGTATAGCCCACTTCCCTGTCGTATTTCCATTATACGTTGAGACCGCTGAAAGCTTTATGTGCGCTCTATATCAGGTTGCCGGTGTGGAAAACAAGTCATTCTTTTCAGGCGAATGTGCATTTCAGTGCTGTTTTGAAGGCTTTTGACAGCTTCGAGTATTTATGTTCAGTGAACCATACAGTGCTGTTAAAAATTGTTGGGTAGGCTTTGCTCTCTCGTCTACACCACACACAGCCTGCAGTGATGGCGCTACACTAGCTTTCGTTTAAGCTGACACGAGCAAAACAGCCTAAGTGTCCGCTGTCTGGGCGAGAAAAATATGAAGACAAACCCCCCCCCCACCGCCACCCCCATTTTTTTTTATTTTTTTTTGCAAGACCACCAAAGTGCAAGGCAGAGATATGAATCATTGTTGGTTTCTATGTCTTAACAGAAGCGTGGCGACACGCCAAATGCTGTAGGTAATATAGAAAAGCACTGCTCTATGCTCTCCTCTCCTTTTTTTCTTCTCTCCCCCCTCTCTCTCTCTCTTCATCTCCATCTGCTCTCTTTCTCCTCCTTCCTTCCCTCCCTCGTTCCTCTCATATCAGTTTTGTTGTGCCTCTTCTCTGCCACACTCCTCCTGTTGCGGAGCAAGAAGGGGTGGGGTTGCTCCATTCCTTCCTCCCCGTCCCATCCTTCCCTCTGTGTTCTTCATCATTACATCCGTGTGAGTGTATGCGTGCGTGTGTTTATGTGCGTTCCATCCGCTTTTAAACCTGAATAAAACATGCTGCTTTGCAAGATGAGGAGGGGATGCGTTTGGCACAGGCAGGCAGGCAGGCAGGCAGGCGGAGCAGGAAAAAGGGAACAAGAGAGGGAGATGGAAGTGCTACAAAAAGAGAAAGAGGCAGAGCAGAGTGAGGCAGAAGGACGAGTGTGTGTGTCTGTATGTGTCTGTGTGTGCGTGTGCGTGTGTGTGTGTGTGTGTGTGTGTGTGTGTGTGTGTGTGTGTGTGTGTGTGTGTGTGTGTGTGTGTGTGTGTGTGTGTGTGTGTGTCTGTGTGTGTGTGTGTGTGTGTGTGTGTGCGCGCGCACGTCCGTGCATGCGTGTGTGTGTGTGTGTGTGTGCGCGCGCGCGCTTGTGCTTGTGTATGTGTGTGTGTGTGTGTGTGCATGCGTGCGTACATGCGTGCGTTTGTGCTTGTGTATGTGTGTGCGCTCTTGCTTGTGTGTGTGAGTGTGAGCGAGGAGGGGGAGAGAACAAGTGCAGTGTGTCTGCTGGAGCAGAAAATCGTTGGGGATGGAGCTCGTGTCTTAGAGGGATTTCCCCAGCGCAGGGAGCCAGAGGGTGGGAAAGGTGCTTCCTGCTGAGGGGGAGAAGCAGGGGGTGGGTGGGTGGGTGACGGGCGATGGGGGGCTGGGATATGGGAGGCTCCAGGCGATCAGCACTCGCGTGGGTGGGTGTGCTTTTGCTGTGCCATGCTGCTTGCCTTGCATGCACAGCACGACAAGCTTCTTTTCTCGTCAACGTCAGAGCCATGAAAGCCCGAGATAGATTTGGGGGATTTCTGAAGGGGTTTGGGTGTGATGTGATGTGGGAATAGGTAAAGAGGAGGAGGAGGTAAGGGAGGAGGAGGGAAGGGAAGGGAAGGGAAGGGAAGGGAAGGGAAGGGAAGGGAAGGGAAGGGAAGGGAAGGGAAGGAAAGGGAAGGGAAGGGGAGGGGAGGGAAGGGAAGGGAAGGGAAGGGAAGGGAAGGGAAGGGAAGGGGTTTCCTCCCATACACGCCATCAGAACACTGCATGGTTGGCTTTCCCATGAAACTCGCCCCCACACAACACACCATCAGGTGATGCCAATGGGGGGATTTCTGAAGGGGTTTGGGTGTGATGTGGGAATAGTTAAAGAGGAGGAGGAGGAAGAGGAGGAGGAGGGGAGGGGAGGAGAGGCAGGAGAGGGG
>NC_085857.1:36739151-36741651 GCF_034702125.1 Engraulis encrasicolus
ATAATATTCATATTTAAGACAAAACATGGGTTAAAACTCTGGAAAGAAACACAAAGAAATTCAAAGTAATAACTGTTGACTACAGTAAACTGCATCATATTGTTATGATTCATTGTAAATCTAAATTCACACTAGTGGGGAAAAAAAAGGCTGAACATCGAGTGCAATGAGTGAAGAAACAAAGTAGCAAAAGTAGTAATTGCTGACATTGTATTGCCTTGTGTCATTGTTGGTCTTGAATATTTACACTTATGGCAAACATGGTACTAAAAGTGGAGTGTAAGAGAAAAGGAACAAAAACGAATGACATCTGCTGGCTGCATGATGCCCCATCGTGTTTTCATCTGTCGTGTGAGTTGTCATGTGTCATTGTAAGAAGAAATCACACTAATGGCAAAGAAAGGGTACTTAACATCCAATACAATGAGGAAACACATGCACAAATAAGGGAACCAAATGCAATGAGCTCAGTGCTTTTCCTATTTTGGGTGTGATTTGAATGCTCCTCTGAAGTTGTACCAGTAACATTAACTGTTCAAGTTCTTTTGTTTCAGACATGTAATAGTTTGTTATCTTTCTTCCTGACATGTTTCGACGGTGAATCTTCCGTCTTCATCAGAGGGTCACATGGATACGGAAGTGTGGCGTGCTTTAAAAAAGCTGATGTTGTGGAGGTGTGACCATCCTGTCAATATTGACAGGTTGGTCACACCTCCTGCTGTTAGAGTTGGATGGTGATCCAGGTGTGATACAGCATGTACATCTGTTGCATCCACAACATCAGCAGTTTTAAAGCACGTCACACTTCAACATCCATGTGTCTCTGATGAAGACGGAAGTTTCACCGTCGAAACATGTCAGGAAAAAAGATAACAAACTTTTACATGTCTGAAACAAAAGAACTTGAATAGTTAATATACAGTTGAGGACGGTATTATTAGCCCCCCTCATTATTAATAAATGTATGTTATTCTGGAAACAAATACACCATGGAGATAGTATCCAATAAGTTAAATTTGGACTTTTCCATTTTCACGATGAGTTTAAACAAAAAAGTGTAAAAATGGCAAGGACAAAATTATTAGCCCCCTTATCATTAATAGTCAATACAGTGCCATTTATGAACAAAAACTGACACCAAGCACTTTGATTAGTTGTTAACTATGTTGGCACATGTCCTATCAGGGATTTTTGGCAATTTTGTTTCATTGCAAATAGTTAAGCTGGTCCAAATTGCATGGATGTTGAGGATGGACATTCATTTTCAGCACTCTTCAAATACTATCTAAAGGATTGAGGTCTGAACCACTCCATGACCATGGTTTTTAGGTATCCTTGAAGAACATTTGAAACTATTTTGGATGCAAGTTTTGGGTTATTGTCTTATTGAAAGAGATCCAGTGAAGATCTTAACTCCCTCTATGAGCCTGATATTTTTGCAAGGTCACTTTCCACATTCTATCATAATTTTCAGTTTTTATTTTATGGTGCCGTACACCCAAACAAGGTTTCCTTGTGGCTGAGGCTGCCACAGAATGATGCATCCACCACCATGTTTAATTGTGGAAACCATCTTATACCGATTCAAGGCCTATTCTTTTCTTCACCTAACAGAAGCAGAATTCATGCATCAAAGCAGGTGCAATTGAATATCATCAGATGAAAGCAGAGACGTTCAAAACTCATTTTTTACTTTCAAAAGTTCACAGGCAAAGCTCAGTAACACTCTGATATGCACTGCCTTTAGTAAAGGGGTTCTTCTGTGATGATGGCCCCAAAGCCCAATATGATGACAAGCCCTAACAACTGTCTTTCTTGGGGGGGGGAAACCTCCAGGTGAGGCCAGGTCAATAACAATCATCTAGGCAGGTGTCCAATGCTTCTTTGGTCTAATGAGGCTAAGCAGTTTCCACAGTTACACATAGTGGAAGGGCATCAAGTTTAGTCTGTTATTCAGCCTCAGACACAGGGAGTCTGGGTCTGAATCTGGATTGCTGGGTCTTCCAACAATATTGTAACCCAAAGCATACATTTAGATTAGTTCAGAGGTTCTTCAAGGACACTAAAACCATGATATTGGAATCACCCGCTCATAGTCCAGTCCTCAATCCCACTGAGAGTCTGTGGTTAATGTCTATGCTCAGCATCCATGCGATTTGGACCAGCTAGAACACTTTGCAGTGAAGAAATGGGTCAAAATCCCTAGTGGGGCATGTGCCAACCTAGGTAGCAACTTATCAGAGCCTGTTGTCAGTTTTGGTTGATGAGGTGTTGAGAAAAGGAACCAAAAAGTGTTTCTCAGTGATTCTTGTTGTCCTTCCAAACTAATAACTATTAACTACAGCATTGTATTGTCATGTGACATTATATTCTGATATTGTCATGTTGTATCTCCACTAACGTTTGCACTGTTGACTTGGGTAGCACTTTTATTTATTTTCTAAACATGCAATAAAAGTAGACTATTGCATCAGCATCCAAGGTGTTCGAGTTCCCCTTA
>NC_085857.1:36744151-36761651 GCF_034702125.1 Engraulis encrasicolus
AGATGGAGTGAGAGAGAAGAGGTGGATAGGCGGAGGGAGGGGAGGGGGGGGGAGACAGAGAGAGAGACAGAGACAGACACAGAGACAGAGAGAGAGAGAGAGAGAGAAGAGAAGAGAGAAGAGAAGAAGGGACGTTGGTGTTGGTCTGGTAAATTATGCAAAATGAGGAGAGAGGGAGGCAAAATAAGAGCCAGGGACAGGAAAGGCGAATGGAGAAATAGAGAGAGAGAAGGATTACGAGAGAGAGAGAGAGAGAGAGAATGAAAAGAGGATGGACAGGGAGGAATGTAAAGGACATACACAGAAAGAGAGATGGGCAATCATTAAAAAAAGATATTCCGACAGAGGGAAAGAGTGTAAAACTGAGGCAGGCAGAAAGAAAGGGAAGAAAATGAGATGGGGAAGTTTTGGACGAAATAGGCAGACAGGCAGGCAAGCAGAAATGAGAAGAGGGCGAAAAGAAAGATGGGTTCAATGTGGAATGCCAATTGATATGGATCGGCATGGATCCCCCACAAGTCATTATAGCTCAGCCAGGGCAACCAAAAAAGCCTTCAAGGTTTTCAGACTTCAGAAATTGGCCTTTTCCCCAATTCCCCAAGCCTGCACCAAATTCACATGGGCTGTATTTGGAACCAAGACATGCTTGCATTCAGAGTTGTACTCTCTCTGTCAATCTCTCTCTACTACTTTGCTGTCGCTGTTTCCCCTCTCTGTCTCTGTCTCTCTGTCTCTCTCTCTGTCTCTCTCTCTCTGAATGTCTGCTCTCTCTCTCAAACACATAACAAAAAGAAGATGCTGTTTCTGCCGGCTGACACATTGTAACTTTCCTCCACGTCAGTTTTTCATTTAATATGGCGTTATGCATTATGCAAACACAATCACTGGTTATTACTCTGACATGGTCTCACACACACAAGACATATAAACCAGTGACACACACGCACACACGCACACACACACCTGTGAGGGTTTTCCTCTAGAGTTTAATTAGGGAGGGTTAAGTTGAGATGTGCTGTAGTTGAGACTGTCACGCTGCTGCCAGGGATTGTCTCTCCCTCCCTGCCTGCCTCTCTATCTGGCATTGCACTCCGCCCTGGGCTCTCACAGGCTTTTCCGTGTTGTCATGGAGACCACGCAGGTGCACACACACACACGTGTACGCACGCACGCACGCACGCACGCACGCACACGCACAGGCACACATGCACATTCTGTTCGGTTCTTGGAAACTTACCACTGCGCTCTCTCTCTCTCTCTCTCTCTCTCTCTCTCTCTCTCTCTCTCTCTCTCTCTCTCTCTCTCCCTGACTCCCTGATTTTTTCTCTCTCCTCTTTCTCTCTTGCTCTCCTGCTCATCCTTATCCTCCTCATCATTGCCCAAATCCTTTTCTCTCTCTCTCTCTCTCTCTCTCTCTCTCTCTCTCTCTCTCTCTCTCTCTCTCTCTCTCTCTCTCTCTCTCTCTCTCTCTCTCTCTCTCTCTCTCTCTCTCTCATAACTGTCTCTGTTCGTGTTCTTCTCTCCTTTTAACTCTGAGCCTCCTTAGTGGTTATGTGTAAACATCCCCTCGACTCCCCCCTGGTGTTTCATCCGGGTCATGGGGCCCCCTTTGATGGAGCCAGGCCAAGCACCTGAGGCGAGAGAAGAGAAGAGGAGAGAGAGAAGGGCGAGAGAGAGGTAGAGAGAGAAAGAGAGAGAGAGAGAGAGAGGATGAGGAGCTGGGGAGATGATGATAATGACCCTGAGAGAGAGAGAGAGAGAGAGAGAGAAAGAAAGAAAGAAAGAAAGAAAGAAAGAAAGAAAGAAAGAAAGAAAGAAAGAAAGAAAAAAAGAAAGTAGAGGTAGAGGTGTGGAGATGGATCCTTTGAACATCCCGAGCCAGATGAAAGGAGTTCCAGGAGTGACGTGACAGGCCTAGTGTCTCTTTTCTTCCTCATCCGTTGCTTGTACTTTTGCAACTGTCCACGGTACAGCTGTTTTCAACCTGTGCGCACAAGCCCTATACAGTCGAATAAAAAAGGGGCTCTGGGAGAAAGATGGAGAAAAATGAACTTTCTTGAGAAGGCATCACAGCCAGATGTCATGATCCCGTGTCAAGGATGCAATATGTAGAGTTTTTTTCTGTAGTATTTGTCCTATTTTATTACCATTTTCAGGTGAGGAAGGTCTTGTGTTGCTGCATTGCAGCCAGCTGGGCTCTTTGGGCATACAGACAAAGACACATTTATTGTGTCCTCATTCATCAAAGTCTCTTTAAGTCAGAGGGATGAAGCATTCTGAAAACATTTCTTTAGGCAGGAAAAAAAAAGCTTTCTTGCAAGGACTTCCTTCCACACCTACACTCTAAGAAGTGCCATGTCAGAAATGACATGAAATGTGTTTGCTCATTGACAACAACACATTTGAATGCGTGTGCTCAGGGACAACACATTTTGTGTCAGTTGTTAGATGTGTCATGTGTGTAAGAAAGGGGTAATAATAGTGTAATAAGGAAGCAATGAAATAAAAAAAACTGTTTTTGAGTTGGCCTGACTTGACCCGTTCACAGTTACTGTGACCTTAGGCTGCACGAGATCTAAGGGGCTTTGCTTTTCGTCTCTCCCATTCAACATGACATTTCATGGACAGGAATATTAAATAAGTCTGGACAAACACTAGCGAAGGGATCATCTTTGTATAATTTCCCCAGTAGGACCTCCCTGTTCCCTGACCCATCCTATCCCGACTGCATACAGCTTTGATCTCGCCTTGAACATCAAGCCCATAAGTCAGGGCTCGGAATAATGATCATAGCATGCAGTTTGAACTGACTTTCACTGGAAGGACACATTTCTTGTACAGACAGTTCTTTTTTATTTATTTATTTTTACGTAGCTGCTCTTCACATTTTCAAGGCTGTCTGCACAGCAGTAGGGAGATGCTGAAAGCCATTGAAATCCACAGGACTTCTATAACTATTGTTAGGTTTCCCGTTTTGAACGTACTGTACACACACAAGCACGCATGCACGCATACACTCTCTGGTTCTCTCTCTCGCACGCGCGCTCTCTCTCTCCCTCTCTGCCCCCCTCTCTCCCTCTCCTTCTCTCTTTTTCTGGATCGGTTTCAAACATTCTCTCAAGTCATTTTTGCTTGGTAAACATTTGCAGGAGTCAAGGTGGCTGTTCTCTCGACCAATGTAAACACATCTCACTGGGGGCTGAGGGGGTGATGGGGCGTTTAAGAAAAGGTTTATGGGGAGTTCGTGCTGAGTTGCTTTTTCTTCTCCGGTGGACTAGGCAGTAGCGAGCCAAACAAAACCCTCTCATGCATGTAATCTCTGTATCAGAGGAGGGTGCTTTCTCAAAACCAGAGAGAGAGGGAGGGGGTGGAGGGGAAGAGAGAGGAGGGAGAGAGAGGGAAAAGGTATAGAGAGAGAGAGATATAGAGAGAGAGAGAGAGAGAGAGAGAGAGAGAGAGAGAGAGAGAGAGAGAGAGAGAGAGAGAGAGAGAGAGAGAGAGAGAGAAAGTGTGAGAGAGAGCTGTTTGTGAAGTTTCCAAAAACTGAGGGTGCTTTCTCAAAACCAGAGAAAGATTGAGTGTGGGATAGAGAGAGGAAAAGTTTTAGAGAGAGAGAGAGAGAGAGAGAGTAAAAGAGATAGAGAGATAAAGGGATGGGGAGATGAAGACAGAGCACTCCTGGTTCCTCGGAGGAGCTGGGGTGGCAGCTGTGAGCCGGAGGCCTGTGCCAGCCTCCTCTCCTCTTCTCTTCTCTTCTCTCCTCTCCTCTCCTCTCCTCTCCTCTTCTCTCCTCTCTTCTTCTCTTCTCTTCTCTTCTCTTCTCTTCTCCTCTTTTCTTCTCTCTTCTCTCTTCTCTTCTCTCCTCTTCTCTTCCTCTTCTCTTACTTCTTCTCCTCTTTTCTTCTCTCTTCTCCTCTCCTCTCCTCTCCTCTCCTCTTTTCTTCTCTCTTCTCTTCTCTCCTCTCCTCTTTTCTTCTCTCTTCTCTTCTCTCTTCTCTTCTCTTCTCTTCTCTCCTCTCCTCTCCTCTCCTCTCCTCTCCTCTCCTCTCCTCTCCTCCCCTCCCCTCTCCCCTCCTCTCTTCTCCTCTTCTCTCTTCTCTTCTCCTCCTCTCATCTCCTCCTTGCCATCCCGCCATCCCACAGACTTCAGCGCCCCTTAAAGATGATAAATGACACACCACTCTGTGTGGTGCCAAGTGGGGAAAGACAAATAAAGGGGCTCCTCCACGCTTCCTCTTGGGTATGTGGTGGTTTTTTTTTGTCCTTTTTAATTTTTCTTCTTCCTGGAAGCTGGTGCTGTCGGGTTGGTGCGGGAAGGGATTTTTCTCCATCTTTAGATGAAACTGCAGGGAGTGACTTGTGAGACAGAGGGAAAGGGTCTCTGATGTGCTATCATTTGAGCCACTGTAGCTAGACTAAAATGCATCGTTTGTTTTGAAGAGAGGTGGGTATGGGAACTGATTTTGGCCGTTGTTGGTGGCAGGGGAAAGTGGTGTGGTCGGTTGGTGAGACTCGGCACAACAGTGCCCAACTGTGCCTGTTCTGTTCTGCTCTGTTACTGTAACTGATGTGCTTTATTTGCATGTGAGAGTAAAATTCTGCATTTTTTTGGTAGGGCGTAGGGTGGCTGGTGGTACTGTATTCGGCTGTGGGGGATGGCGGCGGAGGGGGGCAGGGTAGGGTTGGTTAGAAAACGTTTGGTGTGGAAAGAGGTCAGAAAGGAGTGGAATAGGAAATGTTGGATAAGTCACATACAATGTTTGGATATTGCTATCCAAAATATATAAAAATACATCCCCACTTGTTCCTCGTCTCTCCTCGACTACCCTGGATACACCCCTTTTCCTTTATTTCTGACACGATAGTGGAGGAGAGACAGGGAATGAGTGGAGAGAGAAAGAGACGGAGAAGGATGGGCAAATGATCCGGGCCGGAATCAAACCCGGGTCGCCAGTGTCCTACCGCGAGGCCACGACAGGGCCAAAATATATATTTTCTGAAGGGGACACTAATTTCGGCTGTGATGGCAGGTTTTGGTTAGACTTAGCAGCTTAAAAGTACTTACCAGTACTTTTGGGCACTGTAATGGATATGCAGTGTTTGCATATTGGAGTAAAATCTATCATTTTTTGTGAGGAACTGCCTTTGGCCGTGTGTGGTAGCAGAGGAAGGTGGTTGGTGGGACTCAGTAGGGAGTGGAGCAGGCACTGTTGGATAACTTATTTGGCACATTTGCATAGTTCAGTAAACTTTTTGGGCAGGGGAAGGTGGCTGGGTTGGTTGGTTGGGGAGATTACCAGGGAGCTGAGCATGTTTGGTACTGTAAAGGATGCATATTGGAGTAAGAATGTTTTTCTTTTCAGGAGGGTGGCATTTTTTTTATTTAAATATGTGGTGCGGTTTATATGAAACTCAATCAGGTATTTATTTTATATATTTGAACTGAAGATATCAAATAAAATCAATCAATCAATTAATTCAGGGACTAATTGGGGCAAAGGAAAGAAAGGTGACTAAGGGCCTTTTCACACCAAAGCGGCTGCCGTCGGCGGGACGCAAGTGATTTTTACTGGCAGCTGCGACTCGGCTGAGACTCGGCAGAAAGGCCGTGGTTTTCTTTCTGCCCCCACCCTCACGCTCTGATGTGAAACTGGCCACATTTAATTTCAGGGCGCGGTCAAACATATGACATACTGGTAACAGTGTCGTAATGCAGTCATAAATATTATGTCAGTGTTATAAGCATTTTAAGGCTTTTGTAAATTACGTAATTCCATTATTATATGATAAAGACAGCGCAAACAATGTCCCACGTCCATAAATGTTCCATGACCCTAAAACGATGACCATAAAAGTTTATTTCATTGACATGTTTATGACTCGTCTATGACTGTCATGACACTGTTTTGACACCATTATGACACTTATGTCATACATAAGTGTAACCAAGAAGCGAATGTGTTAGTCAGCAGAGGAACAGGCACTATTGATATGTTTGTGTTTGCATATTGGAGTAAAACGTGTTGTTTTTTATTTCTTTTTATTATTAGGAGGATGGGGCGGGGAAACTTATTTTTTGGCTGTTTTGGACTGTAGTGAAGAAAGTGGGTTGGTTAGACTAGCGGGGAGCGAAGAGGAGCAGGCCCTGTTGGGTAATTGATGCCGGTGTTTGCCCAACGGATGGCAAGGCGCTGAGGCATGTTTACCAGTGCTGTGGGTGACGAGGAGAGGAGAGAGAGCAGAGGAGAGGAGAGGATGATGAGAAGGGAAGAGGGGGTGGATGAGAGAAGAGGAGGAGGAGGAGGATGAGAGAAGAGGAGGAGGAGAGGGAAAAAGAGATGAGAACAGAGGAGAGGAGGATGAGAAGGGAAGAGGAGAGAGGAGGAGGATGAGAGGAGAGAGGAAGACTGGAGAGGGGGAGTAGGAGGAGAACATGGTAGAGGGGAGCAGAGAGGAAGACAGAAGAGGAGTAGAAAAAAATAGAGGAGAGGCGAGGAGGAGGAGGAGGAGAGAGGAGGAGGAGGATGAGAAGGGAGGAAGGGGTGGAGAGGAGAGGAGAGAAGAGGAGGAGAGATGGCATTTAGCCTGAAGCCTTTGGCAGCGGCAGGAGACTCTGAGTCACCCGTCACATGGGCTCCGGTGCCACACTGGC
This sequence comes from Engraulis encrasicolus, assembly GCF_034702125.1. Lineage (NCBI taxonomy): Eukaryota > Metazoa > Chordata > Actinopteri > Clupeiformes > Engraulidae > Engraulis > Engraulis encrasicolus. The sequence continues at coordinate 36,750,804 of NC_085857.1, forward strand.
ACTTTCAGCAAGAGCTGTCAAAAGCACACAGACACACACACACTGGCACGTGGGCACGGCACACAAAGACAAACAACACCCACACACACACACACACACACACACACAAGTGCCTGCGCGCGCACACGCACACACACACACAAACCTACACACACACACACACACACACACAGACGCACACAAACACACACACACACACACAATGCTGGGCGCATATGCACGCACACACACATACACGATATAGTAGTTCATATCCATATATATATATACAGTCCCAAGAAAAAGTTTGTACACCCTTTGAAATTTCTTACTTTTCAGTCAAAATAGATCATAAAACATGGTCTGATCTTCCCGGAAATCTCAAGAAGGAACAATCAGAGTCTGCTTTAACTAATTCCACACAAACAATTACATGTTTTCATATTTTTATTGGCCATAAGGCTATAACATTCACAGGAGAGCAAGGCATAAGTAAGTACACCCTTGCATTCAATAGGTTTTAACCCTCAGTTAGTTGCAATATCCTCAACCAGACTTGTCCTGTAGTTGCAGATCAGATTAACAAAGCAATCTGGATGTATCTTGTCTCCCTCTTCTTTAGAGAACTGCCTCTCGTCATCAAGGTTTCTGGGATGTCTGGAGTGCATAGCTTTATTTGACTTCATGCCATATAATCTCAATTGTTTTTAGTCAGGGCTTTGTCTGGGCTATTCCAGAATGTGTACTTCATTGTTATGAAGCCATTCTAATGTCGATTTGCTTCTTAAGTATGGGTTGTTGTCACATTTCAGCACCCATCCTCTTGTGTGCTTCAACTGTGTGACAGACTTCCTCACATTTTTTCTGTAAAATATCACAATAAACTTGAGTTCATTGCTCCACTGATAGTAGCAAACTTTCAAGGGCCTGAGGCAGCAAGGTAGCCGCATATAATGATGCTCCCGCCACCATACTCAGATGTGGAGATGTAACCAAGAAAAGCTAAAAATGGGGTTCATTCTGCCAATCTAAAATTATTGGGGTTTCTGTCCAAAAAAATATTGCTGCAACTTTGAGGTTTGCGAAAAAGCATTTATATGCTTCATAAAATTACTGCTAAATATTCAGTAGACCAACGTTGAAACTAAAGTTGAATTTTTCAGGGGAACACATAGTATCATGTTTGGAGGAGGAGAACTGGAGAACCACACCTTCACCAAAACATCATCTCCACTTTTCAGTATGGTGGCGGGCAGCATCATTTATATGCGGCTACCTTGGTGCCTCAGGCCCTTGTCAGTTAGCTATTATCAGTGGAACAATGAACTCAGAAGTTTATTGAGATATTTTACAGAAAGAATGTGAGGTAGTCTGTCACACAGTTGAGGCACACAAGAGGATGGGTGCTGAAATGGGACAACTACCCATATTTTAGATGCAATTGACATTTGAATTGCTTCATAAGAATGAAATACACATTCTGGAATAGCCCAGTCAAAGCTCTGACAAAAACATTTCAGATGATATGGCATGAAGTCAAGAAAGCTATTCACTAAAGATATCCCAGAAACCTTGCTGAAGAAGGGCAGTTTTCTAAAGAAGAGGGAGACAAGATACATCCAGATTGTTTTGTTAATCTGATCTGCAACTACAGGAAACATCTGGTTGAGGTTATTGCGACTAACTTAAGGTTAAAACCTATTGAATGCAAGGGTGTACTTACTTATGCCTTGCTGTCCTGTGAATGTTTACATCTTATGGCCAATGAAAATATGAAAACTTGTAAATGTTTGGGTTGAATTAGTTAAAGCAGACTCTGGTTGTTCCTTCTTGTGATTTCTGGAAAGATCAGACTATGTTGTATGACCAATTTTGACAGAAATGTAAGAAATGTCAAAGGGTGTACAAACTTTTTCCTGGGACTGTATATGCATTCTGTACAGTCAAATGATAAATAGACTGTTTGTGGCTGACTATATCTCTTTGTTTGGAATCAGACGCGTCCCTGTGTCATGGGGTTATTGTAGCGCCATTTCTCTGCCTCTGACAGCAGGCAAATAACGACTCGTACGGTACAACTCTGTAGATTAATTGAACATATTGTGTTCAGTCTGTAGCACTCGGATATACTGTAAATCTACACACACACACACACACACACACACACACACACACACACACACACACACACACACACACACACACACACACACACACACACACACACACACACACACACACACACACACAGACACACACACAGACACACACACAGACACACACACACGCACACACACGCACAGACACGCACAGACACGCACAGACACACAGACACACACACACACACGTCTCTTTTACAATTGCTCGCTTGGATGTACAAAACGTGCACACAAGCAGAAGCAACGGCCTTTGAATGTCAATGGCTTGCTGGCTCGCTCGCTGGCTGAGTAGTGTGCTCCGACTTCCAGGGCCCGATTTTCATTCATCAGAGTGAGCGAGGAGGCCCCCAGATGAAAGGGACCACGCGAGGCGAGACGAGGCGAGCGGACCACCACCAGGCGACTGCCGCCTAGCCTAGCCTAGCCGGCCTGTCGCTGACTATCTTGCGCTACCGGCCGCCGCTGCCTCCGACGCGACTCTGACAGCCTAATCACGAGGAGCCGTTTCATCTCTCATTTCTTTCCCCCCCTCGTGACTCACTTCGACGTCAGTTGTCCCTGAAGGACCCCTACCTCTACCGATCCCATCTCGTACCCAATGGATGGTTTCATGCGCACACAAACATCCACTTGCACACAGACATGTATATGTGTGCGTGCGCGCGCACACACACATACTACACACACACACACACACACACACACACACACACACACACACACACACACACACACACACACACACACACACACACACACACACACACGCACACACACACACACACCATGACTTTGCCCCCCGTGTCCCTAAAGGACCCTCCTATTCCATACCCAATGGATGGTTCTATCCACACAGACGCACACAGATATCTACCTACACACACGCACACGTACACACACACAGGTACACACATGCAAGCAGTGACAGCCCAAGGGGCCTGTTGAATTTCATCCCCATGACTCTGGCACCCAATGTCCTGAAAGGACCCCACCCTTCATTCCAACCCTGACTATATTCTGGACACATTTGCACGCACACACATACACACACACACGCGCGCGCACACACACACGCGTGCGCATGCACACACACACGCGTGCGCACGCACACACACAGTGAATTCATTCACAAGGAATTCATTCATAGCTGGCAGAATCACTCCCGATGCATCTTTGACTGCCCAATCAGAGGGGGGCTGTTTCATGTCACCCCGTCTCTCCGGCAAGATTCCTCAACTTGTAGACACCTAGATGTAAACGCACACACGCATACGAGCGTGTACAGACACACACACACACACACACACACACACACACACACACACACACACACACACACACACACACACACACACACACACACACACACACACACACACACACACACACACACACACATTGCATCTCTGTCTAAACGGCAAAAACTCATGCACCCATACACCTCCACGCCATCATTTTTCTGCAGATTTTTGCATCTTTGGGCCCCAATGACGAGGTTGACATGTTCAGATAAAACATTCTGTCATTTCCACTAGTGGAATCGCAATCATTCTTGTCTAAAAGGCATCGAAAAACTGGAGGACGAAACGCTACTTTTGCTTCTTGTGTTTTAATCATCACCATAATTGCCTTCGTTCAAAATCCTCAGCCGACTTCCCTGATGGTAGTAGCCTGGCCAATGCGACTTTAACTCTCTTAAAGTCAGTGTCACAGGAAGTATGCGTGGGCCAAGGCTACTGATGCAGTTGAGACTAAAGCAAAATACAGCATTAAGCTGAGCTAAGGGTTGTCTGGCCCAGTCTCTCTCTCTCTCTCTCTCTCTCTCTCTCTCTCTCTCTCTCTCTCTCTCTCTCTCTCTCTCTCTCTCTCTCTCTCTCTCTCTCTCTCTCTCTCTCTCTCTCTCACACTCACACTCACACTCACACTCACACAGCTATTGTCCTATTGCCAGTCTCTTGTGTGCCGGGCAGCATAATTTAGCAGTATAATATAACCATTGATGGTGCCCTCTGGCAAACCACCAGTAATGACTAAAATAAAATAGCAAGGCGTGTTGAATTGTATTGGAGGGCTGTGTGTGTGTGTGTGCGTGTGCGCGCGTGCGCGCACGTTCGTCTGCGTGTTCGTACGTTCGTCTGCGTGTTCGTGTGTGCGCGTGTGTGTATATGTGCACTTCTCCAAGTGTGTGTGTGTGCACTTCTCCGTGCGTGCGTGTGTGTGTGTGCGCACTTCTGTGTGAGTGTGTGTGTGTGTGCGCGTGCGTGCGCACGTGTGTGCGAGCGCGCACTAACAGCTAACACCCCCCCTGGGTTTCCACCTCATTAGCGTCTTAGCCTCTGGAGCATTGACGAGTGACCTGCTTTCCCGATTAATTAGAATGAGACGCAGGTTGCAGCGTCTGGATCTCGGGCACAATATAGGTTAGTGACCAGTCATTAGTGGCCGTGTCTGGCAAGCCCCCCAGCGGTTTCACAGAAAAGTATCAGGGTTTAATTTTGAAGGTGTTGCATTGCTAAGATGACCCTCATTAAGTTCGAAGTAAGAATGAGCGTACGGTATCAGGATAGTTTGAGTGCTACGTTTGCTTGCTTGGTTATTGATTTGAGTGAGACGTAATTCCTACGTCAGGATCTTTGTATAATTTAGGTCAGTGCATTGCAGGCAGGTTGTAGGTTTGTCTGGTAGGTCCCCCAAAGCATTACGGAGAGAAACTTATAGGTTTAATTTTGGAGGTGTTACAAGTTGGCCCTCATTCAATTTAAAGTAAGAGTGAGTGTATAAGATCAAGTGGTATGGAGAGAAACCTGCAGTTTGGTTTAGTTCTGCATTGCGTGCGGCTTTGCTAAAATGACTCTCATTTTATTAGAAAGAAAGAGTGAATGTGTGGGAATGATCTAAGTGGTATTTTTTGTTGTTTTTTTTTGCATGAGTACTAATCAGAGTGAAGCGTAATTCCAAATGTCTGGATTTGGTCACAATGTACCAGTAGGCTAGCCATTAGTGGTCAAGTCTGGCCCAAACCTCCAGTGTTCTGTACAGAAACGTTTGGTTTAGTTTTGGAGGAGTCCACCATCATTAAATTTAAAGTAAGAGTGAGTTTATAAGATCGAGTGGTATGTTTGTTTGCTTGATTATTAAGTAGAGGTCATGTCTGGCGGGCTCCCACCTGTCAGCGTTACAGAGGCAAAATGGGGTTTCATTTGAGAGTGGTTGCATTGCCGGCTCAAGTAAGCCCTCATTAAATTTTAACCAAGAGTGAGTGCATCAGAATGATTTGAATGTTATGTTTGTGGGACTGATTCTGTGGGCTTAATTCTAGCCAACCCCAAATATTATTTTGTTGCATTGATATATTTGGACATGTTCTTTTGAGAGTGAGGTTGGATTTTCTCAACAGTCAGGTTTTCCACTAGTAGTGCTTCTGAATACTGACTACATTATTATCTTCTTCACCTGGATGGAATATTGATTCTCTCTCTCTCTCTCTCTCTCTCTCTCTCTCTCTCTCTCTCTCTCTCTCTCTCTCTCTCTCTCTCTCTCTCTCTCTCTCTCTCTTTCTCTCTCTCTCTCTCTCTCTCTCTCTCTACCTCTCTCTGTCTTCCTCTCTCTCTCACACTCTTTCTCTCTCTGTCTACCTCTCTCTCACACACTCTTTATCTCTCTGTCTACCTCTCTCTGTCTACCTCTCTCTCTCTCTCTCTCTCTCTCTCTCTCTCTCTCTCTCTCTCTCTCTCTCTCTCTCTCTCTCTCTCTCTCTCTCTCTCTCTCTGTCTGCTCCCTTACAAATTATGATGTTCACCTTTACAGCATATTGACTCTCTCCCTCTTTGTTTTCACACCTTTACAGTACATTTCTCTGCAGAAGAGATCTGATTTTGTGCTCATTTTCTCCTTTTTGTCAGGTAATGACATTGACTGCTGTTTTTTTTTTTTTTTGCCCTCATCCGTCTTTGCCTTTCAAAGACGCGAGCAGGGATTGATAAACGATTCCATGCTGTCAGGATATCCATTTTCTCTCTCCCCCTGTTCTGTAGCTGTTGTTCTTGTCGTTGTTTTTCTTTTCGCCCCCTTTCTCTCCTTCTGTCCCCCACCTTTTCCATCCGGTGTCTGAAAAAAAAAATGTCCTTGCAGGGCCGCTGACAGCTTCGGCTAGGCCCAGGACAAAGTAATCTGATTGGGCCCCCCACCTAATACATCGGATGTAATGAGAACCCAATTATGGTCCCCTCATCTCCCTGGCCCCGGGACAACTGACCCTTTTGTCCCCCCTTGTCGGCTTCCCTGGTCCTTGTTGTGGTGTGGTGATGGTGGTTTGAGCAAGAGGCCGCGTGTTGTTCGTGTTGTTTTGCACCATATCGGTGTTGTATTGGCAGACGCGGTTGGCAGCCAAGGCCACCGCCGTCAGGGTTTTGTTTTGTGTCCTTTTTTTTAGCCCACTGGCGTAGGTAGGGGAGCGAGCGAGGGGGAGACGCGGGGTGACCAGAAAACAAAACCAACCAACAAGCCAAGCTAAAGAGTGTGCCGTTGTTGGCTTTAGGGCTGGGCCAGTCGGAGGAGAGAGAGAGAGAGAGAGAGAGAGAGAGAGAGAGAGAGAGAGGAGGGGGGTGACCAAAAATCAACCAACCAACCATGCGAGCGTGCCTGTTGATCTGGATCGGCACAGCACAGGGGCTGCTGACAGCTTTTGCTGGGCCCAGGACAAAATCATCTGAAAGGGCCCCCCTACCCAATACATATAATGTAATGCAGACCCAATTCATGGCCCCCTATCTCCTTGGGCACGGGACATCATACCCCTTTGTCCCGCCCTCCTATCGTCGGGCCTGGGCACAGTAGAGGTGCCTGACCCCGGTCGGGGTGACTGCCCATGAGGCCAGGGCACCGAGAGCATGAGGCCACTTAGCGCATCCACCTCACACTGGGCACGTTCTGATGAAATATTGAACCAGTGAGCTAGTGGAAATCCCCACAGAAGTCTGCTGTGCTCAGAAAATCACCATTGGTGCTAAAAGGGGGCGGTGGCGGTGCTGGTTGGGTTGTCAGAGTTGGCATTTGAAAAGGATAAACATGAGCTGTGACAGAAAAGAAGGCTATTTGTTAGTTTTAGTGTTAGCTGCGCAGATTTTTGTCGCGGCGTTCTAGTCTTTTGTTTGCGACAGTGAAGATGGAGATGAGAAGTGAATGGGAGAAAGAGAGGGGCTAGGATTGGGATGTGCCTTGGGGCTAGACTGAAACCTGGGCCCTCACTACATCATGCCTGCTCAGACATCCACCAATGGTGCTAAAAGCGAGTGGTGGTAGCAGGGCTCCAGACTAACTTTTTTCACTGGTTGCACTGGTGCGCCTAAACATTTTTTTTAGGTGCACCAGCACAAAATTTAGGTGCACCCAAATGTTTTCACCACCCCATACACACACGCACCTCAGCTTTAAGAAAATAACAATAATTAAAAATAATGACAATAGCAACGATAATAGCAACAATAATAGAATAATAATAATAATAATACATTATTTTTTATTATAAATAATAATAATAATAATAATAATAATTATTATTATTATTCTTTTATTGTTGCTATATTTTAAAAGACCTGGAGCATTTCATGTGCTATAGACTAGTCTTCCAAATGTGCTCCTTATAAAAGACATGACAGTAGGCTACCTAACTAACACATCTTGGCTACATGCAGTTTGGCTGGTAGAAAAGACCAAATTAGTAGCCTTTTAGTCAGTAGGCCTATGTGTTTGACTAGTAAGATCAACATACCAGCCTTTTCTGCAATAAGGCTACGCACACGGCACACGCACAGAGTTACAATATGAAGATAGATAGAGGGATGGATGGATGAAACAAACCCTGCTAAAAAATGTCATGATTTTTAAAATCATTAGACACAAATAGCCTAGCTTATGTTTACAGTGGAATCTGAGGTGGGTTTTGTCTATTTCCCCGTTTTGAGCGCTCTCCCTCTGCATAATGATTGTGGTAGGGTATCTTAGCAAGTGCTACGAACAGACACGACAGCACTAGTGCGCTCGCTCACTCTCTCTCTCTCTCTCTCTCCCTCTCGTGCTGTCTCGAGGTGCATGAACGATGCCTTGCCGACTGATAGGCAGTATGTAGCCTGCCCTAGTCGCTATCAAAAAACTCTCACAGAAGTCCCGACAGACTAGCGCGTCACCTGTTGTTTGGCCAACTCTGCACGCGGCTCAAACGGGCAATTATCCGCAGCCGTCTGCGTTTTTGTGTGGCAATGTTTAATATCCGCTCAAGCCATTTCGTTTTTCCCCGTGATTGTGACTCTCGTGTTTAAAATATCCTCACGTCATTTTGCTGTTTTTACCGTGCTTGTAGCTCTCTCGTCCGTTGCAAAACTCGCCTGGTTGAGAACACAAAACTCGTTGGCACATTTGAACTCGGATAGTTGAGCGAAGTCGAACATTCTATTCTGAAACGTCGGGCTGCCTGTGAGCGAGGAAGGGGGAGAAAGCTACCGGTAGTTCAGCGGAGTTGAAGGAATGACCGCATCGACACGTTTTATTGTGTGATGATGGGCCACTACTGTAGAATGACTATTCATTTTATGTCCATTAAAACGGTTGTTTGGTAATTGATTTTGTTCTACTGATGGCTGGTCGCACCGGTGCGCCTAAAAATATTTTTTAGGCGCACCATTGAAAAAAATGGGCGCATATGCGACCAAATTGGTCGCACTCTGGAGCCCTGGGTAGTGATGGTGGTAGGGGTTGTCAGCGTTGGCATTTAAAGAGGATAAATATGAGCTGTGACCGTGACAGAAAAAATCATTTATAATATGAAATAAATGTGAACATGCATGGATAAATGTATGACAAGAAACACTGATTACCACACGCGTGTCAACACCGTAACATGCCCAGTTGTTGTGCTCCGAGACAGGTTGTCTGATTTGGTGTAAACAAAATGGTAATTATTAAAAGCAGAGAAGGTTGATTATGTCTGATAATTAAGGTTAATCATGTTTAGAAAAGCATGATTTTATTTCATTCTTTCGCTTGTTGTTTGAGTTTTTGGATGATGTGCAACGTGCACTCATTGGATGGTAATCAACATGACATTTTCACGGAGAAGACAATGAAATTAATTATTTATAATGTGCTTTGTTTTGAAAGAGATATTGGCCCTGTGAGCCTATGCGAAAACCTTTAAAGGCCATTGATTTTCAGTTGCCATTTTGGGAATTGTGAAGAAAGTCAAATAATACTAGTACGTGCTTCCAGCGGTTGTCATGTGCACATCCCAACAAAATGTCAAGACATCCCAAGTCGAAACGTGTTCAATAAATCGGTGAGCAGCAACAGTTTGCAGATTTTTCCTTCTTCTTTTATGGTATTCCAAGACCCCACAAAGAACCTTCCGGACTAAAGAGCATTTACACGGTCAATATTCACAACTCTAGTTTATTGCAGCCATTCCAACGGTATACAAATTCAATTTCTCTGAATGGTTTTGGTATGCTGACACACAAAAACAACAGAGATGGTACAGTCTGACGAGACAAACACCAAGGATTTGCATAAATAATAGGAATGACAACACAAGACATAAAGTACATCCAAAAAGTGCATTGGATCACGAGAATTACAGTACGACTGTAGTTTCAGCAAGAGAGGTCTTGCTTGGCAAGCTGACAAGCTACACTGAAACAAACAGAAACAAAGCTCAACACACAGATAGAGGGTTGTGATTGGAGGAAAAATGTCTCTTTTTTTGATTGCCTCTGATAGCGCAGTGCTAGACCAACCTAGCCTGGTTCCTACCAGACATCTAAAGCCTGATTTGCAAGGGATAAATATTACCAATGGCCCACTTGTAATTTGTGATTGTGGTATAAACAAGATTCTGTAATTTTCAGACATTATGATCAGGATTTGTATTCATTTCACAATTTCCTGTTTTGTCTCGTATCGTTTACGGTGTTATTTTTGCGCATGGTTCTTCTGCTTCGTTGGTCTCATGACAGGTCAATATCACAAGTGGCACAATGGGGGTGGCGGGTGGCTGAGAGGAACAGCGAGCATGATAGAGATGGCCCCTGTTCAGAAGGGGGCGGCGGTTGATATTAGCTTTTATCAGCCTCACAGCCCAGCCCAGTTGCCCGCCCCACTGCACATGTGATTGAACCCCGACCGCATGAAGACGAATGGCTGTTTGGATAAGTGACGCCGTTAGTGGTGCCGGTGGTGGTGGTGGAGATCTGCCCCCCTCCTGTGCTTCATTTTGAAAGGGATATTGGCCCTGTGAGCCTATGAGAAAACCTTTAAAGCCCATTGATTCTTAGTTGCCATTTTGGGAATTGTGAAGAAGTCGAAGAATACCAGTACGTGCTTCCAGCGGTTATGTCATGTGCACATCCCAACAAAATGTCAAGACATCCCAAGACCCCACAAAGAACCTTCCGGACTAAAGAGCATTTTACACGGTCAATATTCACAACTATAGTTTATTGCAGCCATTCCAACGGTAATAACAATACAAATTTAATTTATTGGAATGTTTTTGCTATTCTGACATACTGAAACAACAGAGATGGTACAATCTGACAAGACAAACGCCAAGGAGGTGCATAAATAACACATAATGACAACACAAGACATGAAGTACATCCATAAAGTTCATTGGATTACGAGAATTACAGTACAACTGTAGTTTCAGCAAGAGAGGTCT
>NC_085857.1:36769151-36786651 GCF_034702125.1 Engraulis encrasicolus
ACGCAGGGTACCACCCTGCCACCAGAAACAATTTGGGGCTAAGCATCTTGCTCAGGGACACATCGGGGGACAGGGGGCAGGTGGACCGGGTGGAGCAGGCGCCTCTAGTACCAACTGAGCCACCATCGCCCCAGATGTCAGCCATTGTCTTTTTTGACATGGATTAGAGTAGCTACAGGCTTAACGCTAATCAATTATGAAGCCCTGTGAGAGAGACACTGGCTCTTCTCGCTGCTTCATTACATGAATCGGATCTTGGTTAAAGAGGCCCCTGGAGCCTCAATATGGCCACCCAGACAACTGAGCACTAAAACCTTGTTTTGTTCCCCCCCTCTCTTTCTCTCTTTCTGTCTCTCTTTCTCTCTCGCTCCCTCTCTCCCTGTGTGTCTCTCTCTCTTCCTCTCTCCATCTCTCTCTTCCTCTCTCCCTGACTTTCTCTCTTCCTCTCTCTTCCTCTCCCTCTCTTCCTCTCTCTTCCTCTCCCTCTCTTCCTCTTCCTCTCCCCCCCTCTCTCTCTCTCCCTCTCTCCCTCCCTCTCTCCCTCCCTCTCTCCCCATGCTGGCAGGATTTTGTTGTGTTGTTTTATTGTTATTTGGAGGCAAATTGGCGTCTGTTGACGACTGTGGTAATGTTGCAGATTAGACAGCTACTTTGAGGCGGATTAACAGATGAATGAGTGGCGGGCGGCTGTGCTGCTGGGTGGATGTTGGATGTGATGTGATGGGGAGCTGTTGCTGCTGCTGCTGCTGCTGTTGGCACTGATGATTTGCATCTTTTGTTGTTTCTTTTTAGGGTGTTTTTTCACCAGCTGTTTTCAATCTGGTGTATGTGTCTGTGTCTGTGTCTGTCTGTGTTTGTCTATGCGTGTGTGTGTATGTATTTACGTTTTTCTGTATTTGTTTATGTACATGGTCATGCTAATGTGTCTGTTTTTTTTTCTTTCTATTTTGAAGAATACCTGGCCGTCTCAACGACAGGCGAACTCCACTCGGGGAGCTAAATTGGATCTTCACGGCAATCACAGACACCATTGCCTGGAATGTGCTTCCCAGAGGTGCGTAATTACTTCCTCCTCATGTGTTTTTTTGTTGTTGTTTAAACTCTGCAGCCACACCGGCACACCTTCTTTTGATATACATTGTCCTTTTTCCCCATGTCTTAGCTGTGTTTTACTGCTGCAATGTGCACTGGTTGTGTTGTTGGTGGAGTAGCCCATGCAGATGTTGATGAAAAGATGAAAACTAAACATTTCACTCAAGGGTAGAGACAGTTTTCTTTTGGATCAGTAAGGGAAGGTGTACAGCAACACACACACACACATACACAACACACACACACACACACACACACACACACACACACACACACACACACACACACACATACACACACACACACACACATACACAACACATGTTGCACAAATCCAGCAATGCCACTCACTCACACTGGAGAATGTGGACGAGGCACAGACATGCATTCATTCATCATCTTCATTAAGCTCCGATCAGTTAATGTAAAATCAGCCAAAGAAAAACGCTACAGCAAATCATTGCACATTTGTTTACTAATTCGTTTGCATCCAATTAACTGCAATTTTCGGTTTGATGTGCCATAGTATCACCTGAAGGCGAAGAGCATTTTCATTAAAGGCAGTGAAATGCTCCCCATAGGAGAGGCCTTTGGGGCCTGTATAACCCTTATAATGTGCACTTTCATTAAACCATACACCACAATATATCACCTACTCCTTTAAGAGTCCAAAATGGCCACCCACACCCGGCCATGTTCCCCAAAGGAGCAGAGGAAGGAGTTTCACAGAAGCTCTCCCAATTTAACCCCCCCCCCTCCCTTTTTCCCTCTCTCCCTCTCTTCCTCTCTCTCTCTATTTAAAGTCCCCCTTTTTTTGAAATATCAGTCTCTGTTTTTCCACTCCCATACTCTGGTGTGCTGGCGATATTGGCCAACTGCAAAGGCTCATCTCTGGCGCCGGGCGGTTACATTGGCAACACTAACTTCACAGTAGGCGTTTGTGCCTGGCATGTGGCAAGCAGAGTTTTTTCAGAGACACGTGCACACCCATGCACACGTGAGTGTATGTGTGCGTACGCGCACGTGAGTGTATGTGTGCGTACACGCACACACACACACACACACACACACACACACACACACACACACACACACACACACACACACACACACACACACACACACACACTCACACACACACACACACACACACACACACACACACACACACACAGATACTCCTTATGTAATCTAACACTTAGTTATACAGTAGGCAGTAGGAGACACCTAGTTTTTCCCTGCTCCATGCGCATACTGCAACTTCCGTGACACTTCCAATGTGTTTTGAGCTGCACCTTGCAGCAGTCATGGTAGCCTACAGAAGCAAAGAGTGGAACTTGCACACCGGTAGCCGATGCAACAATTAATCTATTACTTTACATATATGCAAGTGATAAAAGTGCTACCAACTAGTGCATACAGCCTACAGGCAAAGAAACATGGTACAACAGCAGACTCTACGGTATATACAGTGCCCTCCATAATTATTGGCACCCCTGGTTGAGATGTGTTTTTTAGCTTCCAATTATTTTATTTTTTTTCTAAATAATATGGGACCTTAATGGAAAAAAAGAGAAAAATCCAACCTTCAATACAAGTGCATTTATTCAGTGGGGAAAAAAATCCCACATAAAGAAATAATTATTTGACATCAAATAATGTGTGTCACAATTATTAGCACCCCTGGTGTTAATATTTTGTACAACCCCCTTTTGCCAACAAAACAGCACCTAATCTTCTCCTATAATGTTTCACAAGATGGGAAAAGACAGAAAGAGGGATCTTCAGCCATTCCTCTTTGCAGAATCTCTCTAAATCATCCAGAGACCTGGGTCCTCTCCTCTGTACTCTCCTCTTCAGCTCACCCCACAGGTTATCAATGGGGTTGAGGTCAGGGGACTGAGATGGCCATGGGAGGAGCTTGATTTTGTGTCTGGTGAACCATTTCTGTGTAGATTTGGCCATATGTTTAGGGTCATTGTCTTGCTGAAAGACCCAGTGACGACCCAGCTTCAGCTTTCGGGCAGAGGGCAACAGATTTTGATTTAAAATGTCCTGGTATTTCAAAGCATTAATGATGCCATGCACCCTAACAAGGTTCCCAGGGCCTTTGGAAGCGAAACAGCCCCACAGCATCACTGACCCACCCCCATACTTCACAGTGGGTATGAGGTGCTTTTCAGCATGCACATCTTTCGTGGTACGCCAGACCCACTTAGAGTGTTTGTTGCCAAAAAGCTCAATCTTGGTCTCATCTGACCAAAGCACACGGTCCCAGTTGAAGCCCCAATACCGCTTGGCGAACTCCAGACGCTTGCGTTTATGATTGTGAGTGAGGAAAGGTTTTCTCCGTGCATGCCTCCCAAACAGCTTGTTGGCGTGTAGACAGCGCCTGATGGTTGATTTGGAGACTTTGTGACCCCAGGATGCTACCATTTGTTGTAATTCTGTAACAGTGAGCTTTGGAGATCTTTTGATTTCTCTTACCATCCTCATCACTGTGCGTGGTGGCAAAATAAACTTGGGTCCTCGTCCAGGCTTGTTTACCACTGTTCCAGTTGTTTTGAACTTCTTAATTATTCCTCTCACAGTGGATATGGGCAGCTGCAGTTGAGTGGCAATCTTCTTGTAGCCTCTGCCTGACCTGTGAAGGTCGACGCACATCTGCCTCACTTGTATGCTGTGTTCCTTTGTCTTTCCCATGTTTAAGAGTGGATAAGAGAAATGGCCTCGGTGTCACGTCATATTTATACCCCAGGGAAACAGGAAGTGATGAATTACTAATTAAATGTTCCTACATACTCTGGTAAACTTTGTAAACTACTGTAGAAATGACAGAAATGCTTCAATTATATTTATTTCCTGGGAATTGTTAAGGGTGCCAATAATTGTGGAACAGGTGATTTAATGAAAAATAATTATTTTTTAGTCAGGGATTTTTTTATTTTCTTACAATTCATTTGAGTTGAAGGCTACATTTTTCTACAATTTTCAGTGTGACAGTATTCTTCTGCAATAAACACTGAATTTATTTTAAGGCTTTTAACACATCTCAACCAGGGGTGCCAATAATTATGGAGGGCACTGTAGATAATGTGAAATTATGTAGACTCTTAGGTAGAATGGAAGAAGGCACAAGTTAGAATCAGAGGGACCTTTATTCCCATTGAACATGAATAAAATGCATTTGTTTTTGCATCAAGTATCATTACAATCCCCCATCACGCAATAAGGGACATTAAATCTTATTTCAGTTCACAAACCACTCAGCGAACTTCATTGCTGCTCACTTTGCAAAAAAACACAAGACTTGTTGTTTTTAATCTGGGCTGTGTATATGGATTCCCTCTATTGGCATTCCCCACCCCAGTGAGTTATATGCCCATACCTCACCGCCCGACCGGACTGGTTCTTTATCTCTTTTGTCTGTTTATCCTGAAGGTGTGCATCCTCCTCCTCTGTCGTTTACTCATTCCTCCCGTCCTACACATTGACTGTCGTTATCACTCGTTCTGTCATGCTGTCCGCCCTCGCTGCAGACCTCTCTTTTTTCCCCCACCTTGTGCTAATAGTCTATGAGTAAAGTACATGGAGTAATTACAATTTGGTAAGGTAGTGGTGCACACATCCAAGACACAGGTGCAGGACAAAAGGTGAGACACGATGAAAATAAAGGTGGTGAAGAGCACACCGCTCAGAAACGTTCACTTGGGAAAATAATAGCCAAAGGAAAACGGGAGCAGTGTGCAGACATTCCACCTTTATTTTCACAGTGATTAATATTTGGTCAATGTCAAGATTCAGAGTTGATGTTGAGTTCTACATGTTCTCCTTTCATCTGTCTCACACATGAACTTCTATTTTCTCTCCTGTCATTCTGTCCGCCCAATGGACTCTGACAAAGATGTGGCAGAACATAGTCCTCAGCACCTTATTTGGCAAAATCATTTTTTTTTTTTAGCTCACATCTGAGCTACTCCAGTTAGCTTAGCATTCTTGCTTGAAGTAGTTGTCTCCCTTTAACCCTCTAGCTACCAGGATTTTTTTTGAATAGGTCGGAATTCTACCAGGAATTCTAAGGAAAATTTGACATTTTGGTCATATTTTAAATAATGTCAAATAACTTGAAAAGAAATGAAAAGTGTCAATTACAAGTTACTTTCATATTAAAGTAGAGAAAACACACTTTCAAATGGTATATCATTTATGGATAATTAATTGTTCAGTATTCCCATAGAGTGCCTTTGATGTGGATTAAATGATAAAAATGTGATAAAATCCGATATTATCTAGGCCTATCTATCTATATATCTATATATTTAGGCCTATCTATCTATCTATCGATCTCTCTATACATCTATCTATCTATCCTTCGTCTATCCATCCATCCATCCAGGGTCAAAGTTGAACAATGATCATGTGACGACAACAAATGTCGTTCACCCAAAAGTCCTGTTTTCAAGCGGTTTCAAGCGGTATAACTGTAATGGACTACACTAGCTAATAATGTTTGAACTAAACCATGCCAAAGACGTGTAAGGATAACCGTAGAAGTGTCCGCGATAGCAGACAGGACATGAATGGAGCTGTAAGGAAGTTTCCCCTCCCAATTTGGCACAGGTAAGACGCGCCAGGCATCACCGAGTAATACGGAATTGAAATGATACAAACACCACGTTGGTAAGCTATTATTGGAAGTTAGCATTCAACTCAACGTCTTCACGCACATTTTTATGAAGGACACGTGGAGTAGTAACAGTCCTTGACTGCTTTGCCAAAGCTGACACGCAAAATGAGTAGCCTATCATGCTGCGCTTCCAGATGCGCTGTTACGCAGAGCTGTCGCTGTCTGTTGTTCCAGGAAACTAAGATAGTTGGATACCAACATATGGTTTGACTCTGAAAACACATCGAAGACAGTTTACATTTTTAATATGTAGCGTGTAGACATCGGCTGGACAGTTGTGTTTGCTATTTAGGACCTTGGCAGAACTCATCACAGTTGAACACCATCTCATAAGCCTAATAAAACAACATGATCTAAAAATAGCCTAAATAGTCATAAACATGTGCTGTTGACCATGAAAATAGATCGAAGAGGGTTGGAAGTTTTCATATTTAGTGTATATTGGTTGTAGAAACAGAATGGTTGTGTTTGTAGCCATCCAATCTCGGACGGCCGTCATTTGAATTGAGGGCAGATTGCCAAATCGCATAAAGCGGCGCATCTCGTAATAAAATCTAAATACTGAAAAATAATATAATATAAACATATAGTTTTTATACTGAAAGTATATCGAGGAGGGTCTGTAATATTGAGCTAAAGTGTTTGAAAGCTGGAAAAACTGCATGATGACGGCCGTTCAGCCGTATTTTCATATGAAAATATTCCGGCCGGCCGCGGCCGTTCTGGTACAGATCCAGCCGGACGTTCACGGCCGTTATGGTAGCTAGAGGGTTAATGCACTTGATTTTTTTTGTCTTTTACGACTTTATTGATGACAGGACAGTTTGAGAGGTGGACAGGAAGCGAGTGGGGAGAGAGATGGGGAGGGGTTGGCAAATGACTGGTGATGAGGAATTGAACCCGGGTCGGCCGCATGGCAGACGAGTGCCCTACCGGTTGGCCACGGCAGGGCCAATCCACCTGCCACCCCCCCCCATCATTTTTGATTTTTAGTTTAAGTGTAATATGCTATGGGCAATAACCTAAACAAACAAACTGTCATCCAATTCCTTCACTCACATTTCTGCCCACTACACTCTGTTGATGACATGGCAGAATTAGAAACTTTAGTCCTTAGCACTTTATTGAAGTTAGAACTGACTGTTTTCTGTCCACCCTGTCAACCTCTCTCTCTCTCTCTCTCTCTCTCTCTCTCTCTCTCTCTCTCTCTCTCTCTCTCTCTCTCTCTCTCTCTCTCTCTCTCTCTCTCTCTCTCTCTCTCTCTCTCTCTCTCTGCCCTTTTCTCTCCCTCTCTCTCTCTCTCTGCCCTTTTCTCCCTCTCTCTGCTGCAGACCTCTTCCAGAAGCTGTTCAGACAGGACCTGCTGGTGGCCAGCCTCTTTCGTAACTTCCTATTGGCCGAGAGGATAATGAGGTCGTACAACTGCACGCCAGTCAGCAGCCCTCGCCTCCCGCCAACCTACATGCACGCCATGTGGTAAGCCCTCACACACTAGCATACACACACACACACACACACACACACACACACACACACACACACACACACACACACACACACACACACACACACACACACACACACACACACACACCGGTATAGTGTACTAACACTCAGGTACCCACTCACACACACACACGCTGACAAGCTCACACTCTTTCAAACAAACACACATTCACACACTCACTCACTCAAGCACTCACATGCACGCACACACACACACACACACACACACACACACACACACACACACACACACACACACACACACACACACACACACACACACACACACACACACACACACACACACAAATACAAATATATTGCACAGAAAAACATCTATTTCAAATCACGATCTAATTAGCACAGCACGATGTCGCAATATGGGTAATAATATTCAAATATATCATAATGTGTGACAAGACAAAGCCGAGCAATACAGCAATAACGACACATGCGACACTTGATATGATAGCACATGATATGATCAAATTTGATGACATTAAAGTTGCAATGTTTGCCATCTGCCAACACGTCGAGAAAAGGCACACGACAGTAGACTTTGCTTAATTAGCTGATTTTTCACGTGACATCCAACACCTTTGATTCAATGCGGTTGAAACAGGAAAAGTAGCATCCAATGGCGTAGAGAAGACAGACATACATTTACAGCACCCTGTATTATATCAGTTTTCCTGCTTAGTTTCAAAACGGAATTTGTCTAACGTCCCTGGTGAAAAAGGTTAATTATCACATCTCTAAATAGTCACATCTAGACTGATAGCACATATACATTTAGTATGTAAGCACATATCAACACATTTCCTCAACATCTAACTAAAGTCGTCGCTGCAAGTTAATGCACAGAGGCCAAAATACAAGGGTGGCAAATTCATTTTAGTGTGGGAAGTTTCATGGATAAATTCGACCAACCTTGTCACGGGTCTTCATTAATTCCACATTGCACCAGTAAGAGACGAGTGTGAAGGTTCAATGAACAGGGTTGAAGAGCACAGTTTTGCTCCAAATATTGCAATGCACACAACATTACGGGTGACGTATCGGAGTTCAAAAAAGGAGAAATTCTTGGTGCCCATGTTGCTGGTGTATCTTTGACCAAGACAACAAGTCTGTGTGGTGTATCAAGGTTCACGGTATCCAAGGTAATGTCTGCACTGGGGACTACATACAGTACTGCTCACAAGTCAGTGGCTTGCATGGTACCATTGGAAGCATGTGTTGGTCCTTATGTGTGTAATGTATGCTGCAGTGCTGTGTTGTGTCGAATGCTGCACTCGACATTCGCGTATAGAAACAGGCCCTTGTGTATTGTAACGTCCTTAGGCTTTTTTTCCCGCCTTCTTTCTCACGGAAGGGAATCTCCATAGAGATGTCCGTGGAAACACAGCAACCTGCTTTGTCGTGGCTGCCTGGCTGCAGTGCCAGGGGTGCTGCCAGGGGGAGGGGGAGGGGGACAAAGGGGACAGTTGTCCCGGGCCCAGGAAGAGAGGGGGCCCAAAATTGGGTCGTCATTACACTGTATCTATTGGGCTGGTTGGGGGCCCTTTCAGATGACTTTGTCCTGGGCCCGGCTAAAGCTGTCAGCGGCCCTGATAGCTGCATATGCTAAACCGTACCCAGCAGAGTGCAATTACCAACCTCGAAAAAAGAAAAAAAGAAAAAGAATGCTACATTTTATTTATTTATGATGACATTTTCCTCTGGGTTTCTTTGCCTGGCATGCATTAAGTTTGCTTCAAAACACACCCTCGCTTCTCTTCTCACATTGTGTCTTTCTCGCTCACTCTATCTCTATCTCTATCTCTCTCTCTCTCTCTCTCTCTCTCTCTCTCTCTCTCTCTCTCTCCTTCCCCATGAGTTGTCTTCATCAGTGTCATGCCGACAACTCACTCTGACAATTTTTGAATCCGATCAGCCGCACACACACGTGGCCTTGCAGTTTAGTTGTGTAACTCCGCAGCACTGGTTAATGAGCCACTCCTCTCCTCTCACACCGTGATTGAGTTAAGATGAGCCTAGTCTCTCTTTTTTCCCCCCGTCTTAACATCTTCTCTTTATGTGCACTGTCCTGATATGAGCTTTACAAGCGAGCAGCAGCACAGCCTTACCACGTGCATGAGACACGGTGGTGGCTCCACCCTTGTGGGGGGACCTAGGCAAAATACAACCATAGGCCCCCCCTTGAGTTGTTTTTGCTGTCACTTAGCATTGCGGGGCTGACTGATGGGGCCCCCTTCAATGGGCATTATTTGCTGGGGCCCTAAGCAACTGCCTAGTCTGTCTATTGGTAAAAGCTGCTCTGATGAGACGATATGATGCCAACCCACCCAATGCGTTTTTCTATCCTTCGCCACAGTCTGTGCCACTAAATTGATTAAAAAAAGAATATATTGCGTTTAAGGAAGAAAAGGAGGAATTAAAGGACCTGGAAGTGAAGCTGTGACTGTGTGTATGAAGAGGCAGAGAGGAGGGTTGGGGAAGAGGAGAGAGAAGGGAGGCGGAGAGTTGAAAAAGCAAAAGGTGTTGATGGATGATAGCACACGGATGTGAAACAGCAATTGTTATTCAAATGAGAGCATGCTCTCTTTAATATTAATTTGGGAGGGGGTACGGACGGGGCTGTGTTTGTTTGTATTTGTTTGTGTTTGTTTGTAGGAAGTGAGTGTGTGTGTGTGTGTGCGTGTGTGTGCGTGTTTGTGTCCGTGTTTGTGTGCGTGTTTGTGTGTGTGTGTGTGTGCGTGTCTGTGTGTGTGTGTGTGTGTGTGTGTGTGTGTGTGTGTGTGTGTGTGTGTGTGTGTGTGTGTGTGTAAGCGCTTCCAGCCTAACCCGGGCCAAACAAATCCAACCCAATCTAGCCCAGTTTAACTCGACCCCCTCGCATCACACGAGCCAGCCAGCCCAACCCAATAGAACCCAGCTCAGCACCACCTCTCCCTGCACCATACAGTACGACCAACCTAACACAGCCCAATCCAGCTCAGCCAAACCCACCCCAACCTCTCTGCACCACACAGCCCCAGCCCCTGTGCACCACTGCTTTTATGGCTCCTGCCTGGTTTCAGAAGGGAGGTGTGTGTCTGTCTGTCTCTGTCTGTCTGACGGTCTGTCTGACGGTCGGTCGGTCGGTCGGTCGGTCGGTCGGTCGGTCTGTCTGTCTGTCTGTCTGTCTGTCTGTCTGTCTGTCTGTCTGTCTGTCTGTCTGTCTGTCTGTCTGTCTGTCTGTCTGTCTGTCTGTCTGTCTGTCTGTCTGTCTGTCTGTCTGTCTGTCTGTCTGTCTGTCTGTCTGTCTGTCTGTCTGTCTGTCTGTCTGTCTGTCTGTCTGTCTGTCTGTGTGTGTGTGTGTGTGTGTGTGTGTGTGTGTGTGTGTGTGTGTGTGTGCGCGTGTGCGCGTGTGCGCGTGTGCGCGTGTGTGCGTGCGTGCGTGCGTGCGTGCGTGCGTGCGTGCGTGCGTATCAGTGCGTGTGTTTGTGTGTGTGCGTGCGCACAGATTTGTGTGTGTCGCTCTGGTTCTCTCTCTAGTTCTCTCTCTGTGTCTGTGTGTGTCGTACTGTATACCGCAAGGCCACTGCAGTACGGTAGGGGGTGTCTGCAGCAGAGTCGCCACTGGTCCTCATATCAGGAGGGCTGGCTGGCCAGACTCTGTGTGTGTGCGTGTGGAACACGGAGAACTTTGAAGAGAGCAGCGCGGGCGGGCTTGCTCTCACTTGAGGAAAAGGCATAAAGGGACAAAGCCGTGTGTTGTCATTATGAAACCGTCCACCTGTTACGTCTGCTGCTGTATTATGTATTAATATCATGTCTGTGCAGAACCGTATTATGTGTTGAACAAAGGAGTCTGGGTTTGTTTTGTTTCATTTAATGTAATGTTTGTTCAGCTGGATTTATATCTTGACAAAACGCAAGATGTCCAGACTCTTACAGTACATGATGAACAGTTATGAAGAGCACCATCTTCTGCACTCCAGCGAAAAAGTTTTATACAGCTGTCGTGACAAAGTTATAAAGCTGTTGCAGTTATGAAACCGCCAACCTGTTACATCTGGGACCTATATCACTGACATTGAACGTCTGCTGGTCTCTGAAGATCTGGTCAGGTCCCTGTCTGTGTGGAGCTCAGATAAGGGAGAGGACTTAGTTGTATACAGGTGTCGTGACAAAGTGACAAAGCCATGTTCAAGAATGAGAATACATTCTCTGACTAAGGCACTCCAATTCAAAATGTCTTTATTAATTTGACAAGTCCTAGTCAGAGAATGTATTCTCATTCTTGAACCTGGGTACAGAAAACCTTGGACTGAAGAGCATCCCAACCCAAGAAACAACAAACTATCTGGATAAGAGCATGCCATACTCTGCAAACTTTAAGTGACAAAGCTATGTGTTGTAGTTATGAAACGGTCCATCTGCTACATCTGGGACCATCACTGACATTGTGAATGTCGACAGCGGAGCTGCTGGTCTCGGGAGAGCTGGCCAGCCTCTGTCTGTGTGGAGAATAGAGAGGAGGGGATCTTAAGTAGTGTGGCACCCATACCATTTTTTGGCCCCGATACTGATACCCGACTGTGCAGTATAGGCCGATACCGATACTACTCTGTTTGAAATTTATTTAACTTTGTCAGGCTGCTGCTTACCTTTGTGAAACAGGAAAAGACTAATACTGTACAAAGTGAATCCAGTATAACTTTTAATATTTTTTAAAGTACCTCTGATATCAAATAACTAAGATCAAGGCTGCGTTCAAGTTGTGTCATACGAGTATCTGTAAATGGTATCGTGCCCTATTTGTTGGTACACGCCGATACCACCATTTTAGTGCAGTATCGGGACCCCGGCCGTTACTGATATCGGTATCGGTGCAACACTAGTCTTAAGCTACGTTCACATACAATACTCGCTTCTCACTTACTCGCCTATTCGACACTCACTCATGGAACGTTCCCGCGGCTTTAACTGCCAATGCACAAGCGAGAAGTACCGAACTCTGCATTCCAATTGGTTACTCGCTTACTCACCTCGCTCAAAGTTGAAATATTTTTTAACTCGGAACCCGCTCGCATCGCATCCCCTGTACTACAATCCTCGCCTACTCGCCTACTCGCCTCGCTGGAACACATAGACATCCGGTTGACTTCACTTGCTTAGCGAGTAACTAGTAGCGATGTGTGTGAACGAGGCTTTACACTCTCATGAGGAACAGACCTGAAGCACCTCGTCTACTGCACTACAACTGAAAGTTGCACGTAGGTGCCATTGCAAAGTGACAAAACCTTGCCCATACCACCACATGTGGCATGAGCAGGGGCGGTGCTAGCTTGGGGAGGGCAAGCACGGAATGTGCCCCAGGTCTCCGGGCCCTCTCATTACTTGTGGGGGACCCTATGGTGACCTTGGCAGACTGTATGGGGGGAGCTAGCAGTGTTTTGCCCAGGGCCCGATGTGCAATCATCCCGTCACTGGGCATGACCATGAAGTATTATGTCTGTGCAGGACCATTATTTTATGTTGATCAGACATTGTACACAGGTGTCTGGGTTTGTGGAGGTGGCTTTATATCTTGAAGAGAGGAAGAGGTGTTACCACCACCATTCGGGATATAGGATTTGAAGGATGAGTACCATTGTTGATCAAAGCTTGTACGGAGGTGTTGGTGGGTTTGTGTAGCTGGCTTTGTAGTGACGGAACCTTGGGTTGTTATTTCGTAACTTTCTACAGTGTCTGAGGTGGTATAACGTGCGTGCGTGTGTGTAGAGTTCAGAGAACAAAGAGGAGGGGAATTCATGTGGCATGGTCATATCATACAATACTAGGCAAAATACTGCAGTTTACTTCTCAACTTTCTGGCATGTGCCATATCAAATTATTCATCTTGTACAGTAGTCAAATGTATTAACTACAAACAAGTTTTGATTTAAAAAATTAAATAAAACAATTATGTCATCATTTTTTTAGATGCAGCCTGATTGCCACATACGTGTATGCCTGGATCATAAAGTATGAGAGAGTGGTCCGCATACTGGGCATGAGCTCCAAACAATATAAACTTTATTTCATTAAACAAAAGGCGACGCTTTGATCCAACCTTCCTCAGGCAAAGAGAACAATAGTCAGGGAAGACTTTTTTTCCCTCATTGCCTGTGGAAGATCCCACTGATGGATCGAAACGTTGCCGTTTGTTTAATGAAATAAAGTTTATATTGTTTGGAGCTCATGGCCAGTGTGTGGACCACTCTTTCACACTGTCTACCACTTTTTTCTGGCACCCGGATTATTGCATTTGCTCACCCCAACCTCCAAACACCAGGGTCATGAAGTATGCCAAAGCCAGTTTTAAATATTCATCAAAAGTTATTTTTTTTACACTGGTGTCTGTGAGTTTGTGTTTTGTTGTTTTGAGAACATTCCGCAGTCAGCAGTCCACCTGTTAAGTCTAGGGACCTCCACTGACTTTCGATGTCTGCACTGCAGCAGACGTGTACTTTACAAAAGAGATATTGAGATTTACTGTCTGGTGATTTGTATGCGTTTTGGTGTCTGATGTAGACAAATGAGGTCCAGCTTGTTGACTTTGTGTGCGAGCGACGGCGGTGTCTGAAAAACTCCTATTCAGCGTTAAGCAGTACGGCCAGACAGATGCTGTCACAGGTGTCAGTGTGGTGTGGTGCGGTGGTGGTGGACGAGGAGGAGGACCTTGAGACTAAGTGTGTGTGTGTGTGTGTGTGTGTGTGCGTGCGTGCATGCTTGCACGCTTGCGTGCGTGCGTGCGCGCTTGCGTGCGTTAGTGTGTGTGTGTGTGTGTGTGGCTGTGTCTGTGTCTATGTGCGTGTCTGTGTCTGTGTCTCTGTTTGTGAATGCTTGCGTGTGTCAGTGTGTGTGTCAGTGTGTTGTGGTGGTTGCGGAGGAGGAGGGCCAAGAGACGTTGCGTTTGTGTTTTCTGCTGACTCAAGTGCCGCTGGCCACACAGCAATCAGGTTCCCTAACTAATATTTTATACCTCGACA
Organism: Engraulis encrasicolus; assembly: GCF_034702125.1. Lineage (NCBI taxonomy): Eukaryota > Metazoa > Chordata > Actinopteri > Clupeiformes > Engraulidae > Engraulis > Engraulis encrasicolus. Next base: position 36,783,456 of record NC_085857.1, read on the forward strand.
TCACCCCGACGTCTGGGATCTTGACCTCTCTTTTTTATATTCTATCTTTCCTTTCTCTCACTCCTTCTGTCACTCTCTCTCTCGCGCGCTCACTCTCTTTCCCCTTCTCTCCATCATGGTTCTATCTGGTTATACCTCTCCCTCCCTCTCTCTCTCTCTCTCTCTCTCTCTCTCTCTCTCTCTCTCTCTCTCTCTCTCTCTCTCTCTCTCTCTCTCTCTCTCTCTCTCTCTCTGGGGACTCTTTTTATACCTCCACAGCCTGTGGAGCTCCTGAGCCTGTCAGGGCTATAAAAGAACAGAGCAGAGGAGGATGCCGGCTGGCTGGCTGGCTGCTGGGAACAAACAAGCACATGGGGCCTGGAGGGCCTGCAACAGCACCAGCAGCAGCCCTCACTAAATGGTGCAGCTTGTGGCCCCCTCTGGCAGGCCTAGTCAGGCGGCAAAAGGAGGGCCGCAACAGCAGAGGAGATTCTAGGGTCAGATGGGGCCCCCAAGCGAAACATTTAAAACAAAATTGCACCCACTGTAGTAAAGAGTGAGCCGTTATTCAGCCGTATAGGGGCTTGGGGGCCCCAAGCGACTGCCTGCCTCGCCTGGTGACAAGATGCGCCTCTGAGCAGCAGCCCTCACTAAATGGTGCAGCTTGTCCCCTCCGGCAGGCCTAGTCAGGCGGCAAAAGGAGGGCCCATAATAGAAGCACCCAGAGTGCTTTGAGGTGGAGGAGGAGGAGGAGGAGGATGCTTTTAAGGAAGAAGAAGATGATGAAGAAGAAGAAGAAGGAGGAGGAGAAGAAGAAGAAGAAGAAGAAGCAGGAGGAGGAGAATGAGAAGAAGAAGAAGGAGGAGGAGAAGAAGAAGAAGGAGGAGGAGAAGAAGAAGAAGAAGCAGAGAGACCAGGAATGAAGGAAGTGATGAGGGTGGTGAAAGTGGTGGGAAATGGTTGAGGGAAAAGAGGAAGCTGCGGGGGAAAAGAAAAAAACGTTTAGCCTGGAAGAACGAATGTAAGTTGGGATGATGGAGGAGCCTTTTCAAGAAGAAAGCAGGGAGGAAGGAAGGAAGGTGAGATGAGGTGGTGGAGGTGGGCGGTGGTTAAGGGAAAAGGATGAAGTGAAAAAAAAGACGAGGGAGTGTCGGCGTGGCTGTTTTTCCTGCTTCAGGAGGATGTCTTTAAAGTGGTGATGTGAAGTGGGGTGGGGTGGGGTGCGGTGCGGTGGTGGAGGGTGGTGATGGAGATCGGGATGGGGGGGTTGGATGGTTAAGGAAAAAGGGGAAAGCTGGAGGGGGGTTGCTCTTGTTTTGATGTGTGTTGCATGTTGCATTTGATATAAGTGAGGGGGAATAGTTGAAAAAAAGCAGAAAAAGGAACACTCATGTTACGTTTGATGTGCATGAGAAAATGGTTGAGGAAGAAGGGAGAGAACCTGAGGAAATGCTAAAAAGTGGATGACCGTTAAGCCTGGAAGAAGGAGCTCTGACGTGATAGGCGGATTCTTTGATGTGCACTCCACGTTACATTTAATGTGCATGGGGCAAAGACGGTAAAAACTCAAAGACTCATAGCAGTCTGGAAGAACTTGGTGTGTGTCTGTGTGTGTGTTACACATTATTTGATGTGCATGTGTGTTACACATCATTTTATGTGCATGGGGGAAATGCTTAATGAAAGCACTCTTAGAATAAGTAGAGGGTGTGTGTGTTTTTTTTTGATGTGCGTTACACAACACGGTGAATTAAATACGGCTCCTAGAGAGCCTCCACCCCACTTCGCGGTGATCAAAGGCAACAGCAACCGCAAGCAGCTTTCGACAGCATCACTCCACTCCACTCCGCTCCACTCCACTCCAGCTGACCAAGATCCACTCTGTACTCCACAACGTCCCTTCATCTTTTAGCATCCCATCTGCCCCTCTAAGTGCAGTTCTTTTAGGATCCAGTCTGTCTGAAAGACCATATACTAGACTAGAGGTAGTATAGTTTATGCTGTGTCTTTTAAAAACCTCTTTACAATCCAAAGAGTTTGATGGAACATGAAAAGCCTAGTAGTTTTACTCAGGGAAGCCGACAGGGGGAAACAAAATGGCTCAGTTGTCCCGGGCCCAGGGAGACAGGGGGGGGCAGAATTGGCTTCTCATTACATTGAATGTATTGGTTGGTGGGGCCCTTTCAGATGACTTTGTCCTGGGCACGCCAAAAGCTGTCAGAAGTTTCTTCTTCATAGACTTGGTTGGTGGCCACTGGGCCTACGTCAGGCAACTCTTGCATATGAGTCAAGGAGAAATAAAGTTTGTTAAGTAAAAAAACCTTTATTGTAAACTGAGCCATAGTCTAAAAACGCTGACCGGTTTCAACCTCACCAGGTCTTCGTCAGGGCGTGTCAAGAAAGAATTCACATTGGGTGACCTATTTGTCAGTTTAAAATGTGCTAACTTACAACATTTCTCCAATAAGTTGAGACAATAAGTTGGGGCAGCGAAAGGCAATAAACATCAGAATAAGCAACAACACAACACAAGGACACTCAGTTGTAGTGCGTTTCATTCATATCCCTGTTCAGGAAGTGGTACAGTAACAATGATCTAGTTCATCTTTGTTTGCAAGGTCGCCATTTAGTCTTTCGCCTGTTTCTCTCTCTCTCTCTCTCTCTCTCCTCGAACTGGAGTCATTTATCTGCACGAGGTCACGCATTAGATGAATCAATAGCTGCTAATGACGCTCCATGGGGTGATTGGCAACATCCTCTCTCTCTCTCTCTCTCTCTCTCTCTCTCTCTCTCTCTCTCTCTCTCTCTCTCTCTCTCTCTCTCTCTCTCTCTCTCTCTCCCCTGAGGCGTCTGAGCTCCGACTTTTCCTCAATCAGGAAGCGCTGCTTGGAACCGCTCGGATCTTGTTTCTTCATCATCACGTTTATGTTATTCTCCGCAATATCCGTAATATGCAATCTCTTTTCCGTCGTGAAATAGCCGTAGTGGCCTAATTGGTAATAAAAAAACTAAAACAAAAGAGCAAACATAATCTCAGTCTCCCTGAGTACTTCTCAGCTGGGCGGTTTCATTTTTTTCTGAATGTGTTATCATGGTGTTCAGGGTTGCATTTCTCGAAAGCATAGTTGCTAACTAGGGTATCTACTTTGTCTTTGGGCAACTACCCAAGCTAACTGGCTAACAACTACACTTTCGAGAAATACACCTCAGATCTGCA
>NC_085857.1:36796651-36816651 GCF_034702125.1 Engraulis encrasicolus
AAACAACAAAGTCTTGCTAGCCCATGAGTGCCAACCTGGCACAAGCCTGCTTTTAGGTCAGAATTTCTCCCTACAGAGTATTAAGGCTGCTGAGAGAATGCTCATTCGCTACGCAATAAGTCAAGGTAATGTGTAATAACCATCTTATTATCTGATTATAATGGTTCATATTGCCCCTCTAAGTCTGCACAGTAAGCCAGGACAAGGCTAGAAAAGCCGTTTTTCTTTTCTCGCCACAACTACCACCATGGGACACCGCTTCCTGGAAATGGTTCACTCCATCAGGACACACATGGGTGTTTTCCTTTCAGTCTCCACAGCCTCTGCTTGAACTTCAATCATATGAAATATTTAATACAATTTAAGTTCATGGAGAGGACATGAGACATAAGCTGGTCTCCTACGTCACAACCTTTGGTCAACATGAGCACCGATGTATGTCTTGAGAGTGCTGGACGTGGCCTTGTATGCATTATTTTGTGAGTGGATGGTGTACTGGTGGGATGTGTGTGGCCAGGGCCGCTGACAGGGACACTGTGCAGGAAATGGTCAAAAAGGTACTGCAACTATGCTGCTTATTGAAATTGGGCTGCCTTTTGCCAAATAAGATCTTTACATGAAGGGAAGTATTAAACAAATATTTTCTAGTATGGTCCAAGTACAGTAATTTTTGCAGCTAAAATTGGCTATGTTTGGAAATTCAAAATGGCGGACCATGGAGAAGATCCCCCTTTTTCATGTATGAAAAGCGCAATTTTTCCAGTCATAATGAATACTTAGAATTTGATGCTGGTGTTAAGTATTCATGAAAAAGGTAACATTAGTGAATGGGCAGCATGAATTCTGGAAATAAACAACTAAAAAACTCACACAGTGTCCCTTTAAAGTCCCCTGAATGGGCCCCCCTACCTAATACATACAATGCAATGAGAAGCCAACTCTGGCCCCCCTCTCTCCCTGGGGCCGGAACAAGAGACCCCTTTGTCTTTCCCTGTCAGCCTCCCTGGATGTGGCATATAGTGGATAGTTTTCTTTTTTTTTTTTGGCCGGACCATTTCATACCTGTTTTTTTCTCATCTCTAGTGTGACTTGTAGAATTCACGGTTCAGGTTTCTTCTCTAAGAAATGAATGTTCATCATAATAATATTCTCTCTCTCCACTGCATTTTGTGCTCTCTCTCTCTCTCTCTCTCTCTCTCTCTCTCTCTCTCTCTCTCTCTCTCTCTCTCTCTCTCTCTCTCTCTCTCTCTCTCTCTCTCTCTCTCTCTCTCTCTCTCTCTCTCTCTCTCTCTGCCCCTCCCATGTGACCGCCTGTTGGCCCTGGCTCTCCTCCACATGCTGACTAAATAATCTTGATCTCTGGATGCCATGTGCATCGGAACTCCTCTTCCTCCTCCTCCCCTATTTTCCTCCTCCTCCCTTCTTCTCCTCTTTTCTCCTCTCCTCTCTGTTCCCTTCTTCTCCTCTTTTCCTCCACCTCCCTTCTTCTCCTCTTTTCTCCTCTCCTCTCTTTTCCTCCTTCTCTCCTCCTTGTCCTTCTCTGCACCCCCAAAATGCTTTCTCTCTCTCTCTCTCTCTCTCTCTCTCTCTCTCTCTCTCTCTCTCTCTCTCTCTCTCTCTCTCTCTCTCTCCCTCCCTCTCTCTCTTGCATGTGCGCTCTCGCATCTTTCTCGCTCTGTATCTATCCCTGGCTTTTCTCTCCCTCTCTGTCTTCCTGGCTTATTCCCTCAAGTTGTTCCCTTCCCCACCCCCTGCCACCCGTCCCGTCTGTGTGTCTTGTTTGGGGACTGCCCTGACCCGCTCTGACCCGCCCCCGGTGTACCCCTGCCTGTTTAACGCCCCCGCTCTCCCGCTCCCTGCTCCCTGCTCCCCGGCCTCTGCTGTGTCAGGTCACGGCCCAGTGGAACTACGTACGTGACTCCGCTGTGCTCCAATAATAATTACCCAATAGGGGCCTGTAGCGTAGTAAATAGCTGCTAGGGCAAGGTTTTGGATTTCTTTTTCTTTTTTTCCCTTTTTTCTGTGTTCTTTTTTTTTTTTGCGTGGGCAGTAACGTAGGCAGCCCCTTCTGCTCCGGGTCCTTTAGACGCAGCGAGGCGTCCAGCGCACAGGAACAACCAAACGTCCGGAGCTCACGCTGGTCCGCTGGGCTAGCTCGAGCCAAACCCTTACGCTAGCACGCACTCATGTACACACCACACACACACACACACACTCACACATGCACACGCACACACACACGCACACACATACTGACTCATAAGTGCACACACATGGACTCTCTCTCACACACACGCAGCAATTATGTAAATGGGTTTTTTTTTGGATCTGCATTTATTTTCCTCTACTCAACAGCTCACGCAACTGTACACGTGAAAACTTGTTGCATCCCTGGCTTAATATATTTATCCGTGCATTCATTAACGGGCATACACACTTACTTACCGGTACTTACTTTAGGCTCCGCTGACTGTGAAAAAAGTCAAGATGTTTTCATTTACATGCGTTAATGTATTTTGGGTCAAATCTATGCAAATTTGTCCCATAGTTGATTATTTAACATGCGCCCCCACACAGACCACCCACCCATCGCCCACTCCTAACATATGGTGTGGAAACGTAATGTACACATCTTAACACCAAAACCTGCAGGTGCACTTATTAAATTTGAACTCAGTCACATTCCTGCACACACACACACACACAGTGGCAGTTTATATAATAAGCCTCTCAGCTGAACACCTTAATTATGTCATGTTAGCATTCAGGCATAAATGTCCGATCCGCCCACACACTTGCTTACACGGTCTCTCTCTCTCTCTCTCTCTCTCTCTCTCTCTCTCTCTCTCTCTCTCTCTCTCTCTCTCTCTCTCTCTCTCTCTCTCTCACACACGCACACGCGCGCACACACACACACACACACACACACACACACGCACGCACACACACGCACGCACGCACACACACGCACGCACGCACACACACACACACACACACACACACACACAAACACGTGTGCTTCTGCCAGGACCTGTGGTGTGTGAGAGCCACTGCACCTGCTCCTATTCGCTGCCACCTGCCCCACCGTGCTCAAGAAAGCATCCGCCGGTGTCACGTCAATATGAGCTACCTGTCCTCCTGAGCTACTACCGTAATTCATTACTACACCGTATAGTAGTTACTCTTAGGGGTGTGGACTTTGGGATAGAGTTCGGGCTATGGCAGCATCTTCAACACAACAGAATGACTACCTGTCGACAGGACCGTTTTAAGCCAATGTGGTGCCCCTGGGCACTATAACTTACTTGTTCCCCATTTATGAACAACATTTGTTAAGCTTGTGTTCTGTGTTCCCCTGCCCCCCTCACTGATCAAAAATGGTTGGTGCCCTTGGGCACTGTGCCGCTGGCCCTATCCATAATCCGGCCCTGCCTGTCGAACTGACCCACCAAGACAATGCAATGTGCTACATTTGACCTCAAAGTGTTAGTCTTAAAGGCATATGCCACCCCCATGTCTTTGAACGTCTCCCAACAGTTCTGAGACTTAAATGAGTGAGTGGAAGGGTTTTCCTGGTGACCCAATCATTGTCCGAATCTATCAGCACTGACCATAGCTTGGTTTCGTGTACTAGCTGCAGGCTGCCGTCGCTATTGAACAATTTCTGACGAAACTCTAACCCTTGAAGATTAGTGTTTAGGTTATGACAGCTTATTAGTGCAGTTGGGCCTGCCGAAGGATGATCCCTATTCAACACAATTGGATGAGAAAAAGTTCTTCTGTTAAAATGAGTTGAAACCACATGAGGGTGCCTTCAGCTGCTTAACGCCTTAGCGCAGAGCCTCTCATAACCTTATTGTCACCAAAATGGTAATGACCTAGTCTTATTTGGTTGCTTAAGAATCCCTGCATTGTCATAGTAATGTTGTGATGATGTAGCTGAGTATTTACAGTAAAGACTGAATAGGCCCCTTAAACAGGCCCATCTGCAGCGAGAGGCTACTTCACCCAGGTAGCTGTCCATGGTCCTGAACTCCCTTCGACAGAGCAAGAAGAGAGTGCTCTACTCACAGCACTCCCCTTGTGTATGTGCCACTACACATTGGTAGAGGTGTTAGAGAGCAGGATGATTTTAATTCAATATAACAGAATGACATTGGCCATTTCTCAAAGTTAAGTGTTCTACCCTTGCTAGGATGAGTAAGGCCAGTTTTTTGTGGATTTCACCAAAGACTATCTGATAGCTAGTTCTAAGTGCAATTAATAATAAGTGCAATTAATAATTGAATACACCTTTGGAAACTGGGCGTTACTCGTCCCAGCAAGGCTAGGACACTTCACTTTGAGAGATACCCTTTGAGATCTTCTGGATCAAGGCAAGCCGCACCATGTGTTTGGGGGTAGCTGTCCCTGGTGCTGAACTGCCAAAGCTACAGATGGGATCACTGCAGTGGTGTAGTCTACTTTTTTGTGGTGGGTATACTGAATATTTGAGCATGTTTTGAGGTGGATATACTGTATATATTTGTGCTATTCTAAATAATGGATCAATCATTTTTAATTGGGTATACTGAAATCTACCTGCGTCCTACGTAGACTACACCACTGGATCAGGATTCCATTCACTACCAGCTGAAAAAGCCTGCCAGACTACAAGACTAAAAGACTTGTCATCTTAATAGCAATGCTATGACATTCCCTACATTAATACCAAGATTAAGTCTTGGATGTATGGCAACAATAAGCTTGTAATAGCAGCTCTACTATCAGCTTCTGCTTTCGGAAGCTCATGTTGACAAAGCAGCCCATCTCGACAGAACGCCAAGCCATGTGGGCGTTCCTCCCTCCCTTCCTCCCTCCCTTCCTCCCTCCCTGTCTGTGTGTGACTGACTCTCTGCCAGCTTTGTTTTAGATCTTCTTGAATATGTCTGACCACCAGCCTGTTCTACTTTCCTCCAGGTCCTCTTGAGCCAGGTGCACCGTCTCAGAGCCCTGGACCTGCTCGGACGCTTCCTGGACCTCGGGCCGTGGGCCGTCAGCTTGGTAAGGGTACAACCAGCCAGCACCCACCAGCAGGCTACATTCACACCAATACATCCTCCTCCAAAAAACATGTACTTCCAGTCTATTTTTAGGATAGTGCTGGTAGCAGACTGTGAAAATGTGGCTGAATATTTTTGCTTAGGGCCCCCACTTTGGTGAGGCCGCCAACTGGCTATATTCACACATTGCAATACATCCTTCTCCTAAAAATAAACTTCCAACCCTATTTTGGGAACGTGTTGGTACCAGACTCTGAGAATGTGCAAATATTCCACTTTTACGTGGTTATGAGCAAGACCTCAGACATGGGCAGATTGTTTGGTGAGACCACCCCCAAGACTGAATTCACACATATTGCATTATTCTAAAAATATATGCTCCAGCCCTTTTTTGGATAGTGTTTGATTAGCAGACTGAAAATGTGCGTAAATAATCAACTTGCACGGTCATGAACAATGCCTCAGACTTGGGGAGATTGTTTGGCGAGACCACCAGCTACACTGTATTCACACATATTGCAAAATTCTAAAAATATATGCTCCAGCCCTATTTCTGGGGTTAGCAGACTGTGAAAATGTACGTAAATATGCCACTAAATTACTTACATAGTCATGTAGAATGCCTCAGACATGGGCAGATTGTTTAGTCAGACCACCAGCAAGGCTGTATTCACACATATTGCATTATTCTACAAATATATGCTCCAGCCCTATTTTGGGATAGTGTTTGGGTCGCAGGCTGTGAAGTTGCGCGTAAATATGCCACTAAATATTCCACTTACACAGTGAGTGTGGCGAGACCACCAGCAGACTGTATTGACACATTTCATCTAAAAATATGAACGTACAGCCCTATTTTGGGGATAGTGAAGGTAGCAGACTGTGTAATTGTGGGTAATATTCCACTAGTCTAGGTGTTTTTTCACACAGACATTTAGAAAACTTTGTATATAGTTCATAATTAGAATTGGCTGTGATGATCTGTATTTGTTGACACTTCTGTCAATTTGCTGCTCTGTCAGTATTTAAAGCATGCTTAAAATATGAGTACCATTAATCCTATTCACCAGAACATAAAACATATGATACAAGATAAAATAATAGAACATAATAGAGTATATTTTTAAGCTTTTTTATTCGAGAAAAAGAATCACACATTCATGAAAGGTGTCCTTATTTTGTTAATTATTATTTTTTAATCAATCTGTTCATACCTCTTTGTCTTTGTTTCTCCGCCACTCCCCCTTCGCACGCACACGCACACGCACACGCACATGCACACGCATACGTACGCACACACACACACACACACACACACACACACACACACCCTCCCCCTCCGCCCACACGCGTTCACACACAAACGTACACACACACACACACACACACACACACACACACACACACACACACACACCCTCCCACACACACCCTCCCTCCCTCCCTCCCTCCCTCCCCGTCCACACACACACACACACACACACACACACACACACACACACACACACACACACACACCACTTCCTGTCTTTCTTCTTCCGGTGGTCCAGGCCTTGTCTGTGGGGATCTTCCCCTACGTGCTGAAGCTGCTGCAGAGCTCCGCGCGGGAGCTGAGGCCACTGCTGGTCTTCATCTGGGCCAAGATCCTCGCCGTCGACAGCGTGAGTAGCCGCACACACACACACACACACACACACACACACACACACACACACAAATACCTACGTATACATACACACACACACACACACACACACACACACACACACACACACACACACACACACACACACACACACACACACACACACACAAAAGCACTGCCAAGATCCTCGCCGTGGAAAGCGTGAGTAGCCACACACACACACACACACACACACACACACACACACACACACACACACACACACACACACACACACACACACACACACACACACACACACACACACACACACACCCGCACACACACACACACACACCTACACTTCCGCTCCTCACCCTCGTCCCCTCCCCTTTCTTTACATCTTCCCCTCCCTGCCTCTTTCACTCTTACACACCCTATATTTTAGTGGCCACTTTCTTTCTGTCCATTCTTTTCTGACCAACCTGTTTCCAGTTTCCTCTCCCCCTCTCTCTCTCTCTCTCTCTCTCTCTCTCTCTCTCTCTCTCTCTCTCTCTCTCTCTCTCTCTCTCTCTCTCTCTCTCTCTCTCTCTCTCTCCATGGACAGTGTGAGTAGCCTTTCCACTTCTGCACCCATTCCTCCCTCCCGCTCTCTTTTTTTTCTACATCTTCCGTTCCCTGGGCCACTCCTAAATTTAAGTGGCCACTTCCATCTGCTCCATTCGGTCCCTTTTCTGTCTATCCTCCACCTTCTTCTTCCCTCTCTCCTTCCCTTGTGGCCAAGATTATCCCAACCATGGACAGCGTGAGTGGCCACACGCTCATCCTGCTTCACTTCCTCTTCCATACCTTCTTCCCTCCCCTCCCTCCCTCCCTCCCTGTCTCTCTCTCTCTCTCTCTCTCTCTCTCTCTCTCTCTCTCTCTCTCTCTCTCTCTCTCTCTCCCTCTCCCTCTCCCTCCATCCCTCTCTCTCTCTCTCCCTCTCCCTCTCCCTCCATCCCTCTCTCTCTCTCTCTCTCTCCCTCTCCCTCCATCCCTCTCTCTCTTTCCCTCTCCCCTCCCTCCTTCTTTATGTCTTCCCCTCCCTGTTGCCTCTTTCACTGTGGGCCACTCCTACACAGCCTATATTTTTAGCGGCCTCTCTCTCTCTCTCTCTCTCTCTCTCTCTCTCTCTCTCTCTCTCTCTCTCTCTCTCTCTCTCTCTCTCTCTCTCTCTCTCTCTCTCCCCCTCTCTGAAGTCTTCCTCTCTCCTCACGTCTTTCATTGTGGCCACTCTTAATGCAGTCTGTATTTTAGTGGTTGCTTTCGTCCCATCCACTCTGTCCTTTTCCGTTTCTTTCTATCCCTCATCCTCCTCATTCCTCCTCTCTTTCCCTTCTCTCTCTCTCTCTCTCTCTCTCTCTCTCTCTCTCTCTCTGTCTGACCACTCCTAAACACCCACTCAAACTAAATATATCGTCCTACTGACTGTGAAGAGCCTCGATGTGAGGAGTAGCCTGCGTGCGTGTGTGCGCGCGACTGGTAATGTCTGATCCCAAGCCAACACAGCCCAAGGCTAGGTCCGATCGTCAACCAATATCCGTGACGCTTTTCTATGTGGCAAGCCGGACAACCTGGAAATAAGGCACAAGACGTGTATCGCTCCTATGAATAAGCACTCAGGGAGTAGATCATATGGTTTGTCGCGTAAGCTCACGTTTGTCGTTTTCTTGTGGTTACTCAACAAGCTCCTTTGGGGGTCTTGTGAAATGAATAAATTAGCTCCGTGGTAGAACTTATAGACTGTAATGGGACCCAATCTCAGCCCACCTTACTGCTGATGTCTCTTACATGTAAAGCAGAGGCATATTTTAACTTGCTCTGCACTGAGAATGAAAAGGCAGCAGTTTTTTTATGAAAGATACTGTTTTTGATATTTTTAATAAGGTCCCACCTTTAAAGGTTTTGAATTTTTTAGAATGTATTGATGTTAAGAAGCGTATTTCATCTCTTAATTTATATAGTTGTTGGTTTTGTAAATGTAATGTGATTGTTTTTTTTCTATCTGTATTGGCCATGATGTAGCCATAGCTGCTGAAATGGCAATACATGTAAACAATCAATCATACATGTAATGCAGAAAAAACATCAACACTATTTGAAATAATTTTAAACACTTAGTGTAGTCAAAGAATGCTCCTTTTTTACTCTTAGTGGTGTTGTGTTTGATATTGGCTGTACAAGAAGAGAAATAACACAATGCAACACGAATGGCATTTGTTTTTAATGATCATTTTTCTTTCAAAAATGGTTGGGTGCCTGCTCAATAAAAGTGATAAACCAGTCATAATGAGTTCATGGGAAGAAAAGCTGAAAACGACTCAAAGAGGAAACAAATTATTTCTTTTGACAGGAGGGTCTAATGAGGTGTAATTGTGCCTGGTGTCTGGACACAAATGGGTCTGTGAGCACAAAATAACAAGACAAAGTCTAGACCTCATCCCCCTCTCTGTGTAAAAAAAATAAAGAAAGAAAGGAAGAAAGAAGGAATAAACAAAATAAAGATACAGAAAACCCACCCTGGTTCGGAGCCCAGGTCTTCACCCCTGGGCGCCTCTTTTGCAGCAGAGCTGTAATGCGCTACAGCCGGAGAGCTAATTACATTTCTTCTCTCTTTTTTTAGTTTTCCTCCTCTTCTCTACGCCCTCCCTCTCTTTCTGAGTTGTTGCTGAGCTCTGAGTTTGGCCACTGCATTTTTTTCCCCCTCCTGCCCCCCCCCCCCCCTCTTACACACACACTTTATTAAAACACGCAATTCCTCATAGATATTTCTCTCTCTCTCTCTCTCTCTCTCTCTCTCTCTCTCTCTCTCTCTCTCTCTCTCTCTCTCTCTCTCTCTCTCTCTCTCTCTCTCTCTCTCTCTCTCTCTCTCTCTCTCTCTCTCATGGTCTACCCCCCTTCTCTGTTGCAAGCACACATACTGCCTCCATTACATATTCTCTTTGCTGGTGACAGACATAGCTAAAACTCATCTACAGGTGCCTCCAGAGCATTCAGGCCGGCAGAGCTCGTCATATCAGTATTGAAAGAGAGAGAGAGCGAGAGAGAGAACGAGAAAGAGGGAGCGAGAGAGAGGGAGGGAGCGAGAGAGAGAGAGAGAGAGAGAGAGAGAGAGAGAGAGAGAGAGAGAGAGAGAGAGAGAGAGAGAGAGAGAGAGAGAGAGAGAGAGAGAGAGAGAGAGAGCAAGCGCAAGCGAGAGCAGCAAGAGAGAGATACAGAAAGAGAGAGACCAAGAGAGAGAGAGGCACACAGACCCAGTGCATTACTGGGGGAATAGCAAGAGAGATGGGCTATGAAATAGCTGCTGTCACCATTCTTTAATTCTGTGGTGGCTCCTGTGTGCGGCACTGCGCTGTGGTGTGGTGCGCTGTGTTGTGCTGTGCTGGGGCCTGGTGGTTGTTGTTATTACATGACATACCCATCATGTCAGAGCTACACCAGGCTGTCCCTCCGGTGGCAGGCTGGGATTTTTGGGCCGTGCTAGCCAGTAAATAAAACCCCCTCACTCCCCCGAGGCTGTGTTTACTTGTGGTCATTCACTCTGCTCGGCTCGGATGCATTCTCTCTCTTTCTTTCTCTCTCTCTCTCTCTCTCTCTCTCTCTCTCTCTCTCTCTCTCTCTCTCTCTCTCTCTCTCTCTCTCTCTCTCTCTCTCTCTCTCTCTCTCTCTCTCTCTCTCTCTCTCTCTCCTTCTTTCTCTCTCACACGTTTCCCCACCCCTCTCTCTCTCTCCCTCTCTCTCTCTCCCTCTCTCTCTCTTTTGCTCTCTCTCTCTCTCTCTCTCTCTCTCTCTCTCTCTCTCTCTCTCTCTCTCTCTCTCTCTCGCACAAACACACACAAACACACTCCTTTATTAAAATCCTGTCCTTCACTAAACACTTTTGTGCCTCTTTGTTTTCTCTCTGGGCCGTGGGATAGGCGACCGTGTTACTGTCACACAAGCTAGCGGTGTTCAGGAAGGGTAGACAGGTGTTTACAGCTGGAGGTTGTGAAGGATGGGGTATTATGGGATATTATGTGGGACGGAGGAAAGGCAAGGAGAGGGCATGGCTTGTAGTAGGGGTGTAAATAATAATCGAAATGTATCGTGCATCGATCCTACGGCCGACGATTTAATCGAATTGTATTGGGGAGCAAGTATCAAAAATATTCGAATCGCTGACCAATGCACTAGCTCCATAACATAATAGACGTGGAAAAGTAATTGGAAAAAATCGAATCGAATTGTATCGTATCACAGGGAATTCTTAAGTATCGAAAATAATCAAATCCCTGCTTTAAGAAATGGATACCGTACCGATCGTCATGGAGGCTGTGATTTACACCCCTAGCTTGGAGTGCTGTGGCTGGTGGCAGGGTATTTTGGCAGGTTGGTGTGGAAAATTTGAGATGCTGTTGAAAGTAGAGTAGAGTATCATTTATTAATCCCAAGGGAAATAAATGTGTCCAGTAGCATGCATACATGAATACAGAATTCACAAGACATTACACACATCATTTCACATTAATGTACCATATAGTACACACTTACATACATGTACATACTTTCAAAGGCAGATGTAAGTGTGAGCTATATGGCTATATGTTGTGCCTGAGGATTCCAGATTTCCTCTTCCTGCATGTATCTGAACTCTAGATAACACCACCACCTTGTGCATTCAGCACCTCCACCCGAGATTCTTTTGCTGCCGCTCTTCTGGTAACACAAAGTATAAAGAGTGAAGTATTCTTTGCTCTTCCATGAAAAAGAATAAAATGGATAAAGAAAGTGGGAAAAAATAAAGTCAGACACTGGAGAAAGAAAGCTGGAGGGAGAGAGAGAGGGAGGGAGAGAGAGAGAGGGGGGGGGAGAGGGAAATTAAATGGATAATAGTGTGAGTCTGGAGAGTAAAGCGGCGTACACACACATTACTAGCTTCTCGCTTGCTCGCCTACTTGCCACTCTTTCATGGAACGTTTGCTGAAAGTTCCCGCGGGAAGGCGAGAAGTACCAAACTCTGCCTTCCAATTGGTTACTCGCTTACTCGTCTCGCTCAAAGTTCAAATATTTTCAACTCGGGATCCGCCCACATCACATCGCTTGTACAGTACTCGCCTGCTCGTCTCGCTGGAACACATTGATATTCTATTGTCTTCATTCGCTGAGCGAGTAACTACTAGAGACGTGTGTGTACGGCCCTGAAGAAGGCAAGAGAGAGATGGATAAAGAAAGAGAGGGATGAAGATTTCGATTGGTTGGGTGTTGTAGTGGTCCAAAAGGCAGTTGTAAAAAATGAGCCATTCCTCCGTGTAACTGGACTCCATGTACCATGTACCAGCTATATCCTCTGCATTCAGCACCTTCACTTAAGACTTCACCTTTTGCTCCCCCTACAGTGGTATCATTGTAAAGAGAAGAGTGAAGTGTTCTTTTCTTTCCCTTGAAATGGAATACATAGGGTAGAGAAGGGAAGTCAGACACTACAGAAAGAAGAGATCACAAGATAGACAAATAAGGAGACAGGAATGAAATGGATTTAAAGAAGTATCAGACAGGAGAGAAAGACAGAGGCATTGGGGGAAAGGGGGAGGGGTATGAATGTAAGAGAAAAGTATAAAGAGAGAGGGATAAAAAAGCGAGCAGGAGGACAAGAGAGAGAAAGGAGAAAGAGACAAGAGAGAGAAAGGATAGAAGGAGAGGGATGAATGTTGAATGGTATTCATTAAAGGTGCACTGTGTAGGATGGTGGCCAGAGTAGGTATTGTAACTATGCTGCTCATTAAAACTGTGCTGCCTACTGCCAACATTGACCTTTTCATGAATATTTTCTAACTAATACGCTAATATTTACTAGTATGGCCAAAATGCAGTACATTTTGCAGCTAAAAATGTCTATTTCTGGAAATTCACAATGGTAGACATAAGATGATCACCCTTTTCAAGTTTTCATGTATGAACAGTGTCATTTCCACAGTCACATTGGATACTTTTAATTTAATGGTGGCGGTACTGTAGGTATTTTTTTAAAGGTAGCATTAGTGAGTGGGCAGCACCATGAATTCTGGAAATAAACTGCTAAACATATTACACAGTAATACCTTTAAGGCCCTGAGGCATGCATACTGCAGAGAGCCCCCCTGATCTATGACACTGCAGCAGCAGCCTGTTGCAGCACTGATGAGTAGGGGGAAAAAAGGATGGTGAGAATGACTCTTTTGGTACCCGAGCGCCGAGAGTGCATTAACGCCAAGGTAAACAGCCCCAACAAATAGGGTTAGTGGACGGTGCGAGAGGCACTTAATGTCCTGCGGGGTTTATTGGAGGATCCATCTTTTCTTTTCTTTTTTTCCCCCTGCCTTTTTTTTTGTTTTCCGTAACAAGCAGGTAAAAGGGAGAAGAGATACGAAGAGCTGGGGGAATGTATTAAGCTAATAGGGTTGTTTGATGGTGTGTGCGCTTCTTCATCTTGCACCCTTAATTTACTTTGTATAAAGTTCTCAATTTGTTGTTGTTGTTGTTGTTGTTTTTTCTTTATCCTTTATCCTTTTCTCTCTCCTTTTATCTTTCCCTCTCTCATGTCTTTCCTTACTTATCTACCTATCTCTCACCCACCCATTCTCCCCCTCCACACCTCTCTCTCTCTCTCTCTCTCTCTCACTCTCTCTCTCTCCCTCTCTCTCTCTCTCTCTCTCTCTCTCTCTCTCTCTCTCTCTCTCTCTCTGTTTTTCCCTACCTAGTCATGCCAAGCTGACCTTGTGAAGGACAATGGGCACAAGTATTTCCTGTCGGTGTTGGCTGATCCATACATGCCTGTGAGTATCCACTAATCTCTCTTGATGCAACTAAACTCTCACATGACTTTGATGAATGAGAATCTTCTTTGATGAATGAGATTTACACGTTAGTTAAGTAGCCTGTATACGTGTTGCTGAGACTGTATGTAATGTATGTATCCCTCTATCGTTTTCCCAGGCGGAGCATCGGACTATGGCTGTGTTCATCTTGGCTGTCATTGTCAACAACTACAACACGGGCCAGGTAAGTGGCGGCCATCTGACCGTTTTGCATCAAACTCAAACTCTTCTCACAAGATTGCGAGCATGGAATTATCTAAAATATTTCAGTACACTGATGCTTCAGAATACCAAAGCATTTTGTGCCATTACATTCTCCCAACACTGTGGGAACATTTTGGAGCGGACCCTTTCGTCTTCCAACAGGACTGTCCACCAGTGCACAGAGCAAAGTCCATAAAAAATCCATGACAGGGTGTGGTATGAATGAACTTGACTGTCCTGAATTCATATAGAGCACCTTTTTTATGAATTAGAGCGGAGACTGAGAGCCAGGCTTTCTCCACCAACGTCAGTGTGTGACCTCACCAATGCGCTTTTTGAAGAATGATCCAAAATTCCTATAAACACACTCCTCAACCTTGTGGGTAGCCTTCCCAGATGAGTTGAAGCTGTAAGAGCTGCAAAAGGTGGACCGATATCAATGGACCCTATTAGTTAAGAATGGGATGGCAGTTAAGCTCATATGTGAGTCAAGGCAGGTTAGCGAATACTTTGGATAATATAGTGTATGTTACGTGGGGCTCAGCAAATGCATGTTAACCCATTGTGTCCTGGAGACACATACACGCTGCATTCAGGATTTTGATATTTGAGCTGTTTTATTAAATATGTGGGTATGTTGGAGCTGAATGAACACATTATAAAGCAAGAGCAGGGTCTTGGCTTTTAAATGTAACTCATTTCATGTTTGTATGTGCTTCGGAGACTGAGATATTTAGGATTTAATAGGAAGAGGGCACCATGTCCCAAAAAGGGCTTAGGACAAAATGGGTTAGACACACAATTTTCTCTCCTGTTTTGTCAGCTGTAATGATGTGTAAATAGTTATTCCACTGTAAGCCTGTTGGCCAGATTATGCATCATGCTACCTGGAGTTTGGCAAGACTCGCTCCACACAATTGATGCTCCTGTCAGTAAATGAGCTCTGTGCGCTTGGAGGTCTTTGAGGCGGCGAGGCGAGCGTAGTTAATTTGTTCCATCGGGTTTCTCCTCGTCCCGTCACTCACCGTCACTGCCTCTCTCTCGTTGGCTGATGTCCCTGGGGACCGACACAACAAAACTCTCGCCGCTACTTACACCGTCGACGAGGGATTTCGTTTGTGAATGTGCATGTGTGAGGGAGACTGTGTGTGGGGTTGGGTGATTGTTTGATTGTGTATGTCCCTGGGTGTGAGTGAGTGGGTGTGGGTGCTGGTGAGTGTGTGTGTGTGCGCGCGTGTGTGTGTACATGTGCGTGCCTGCGTGTGTGTGTTGTTGTGGGTATGCATGTATGTTAGTGTGTGTGTTATGTTGTGTGTGGGTGTGTTATGTTAATGTTTTTGTGTGCATATATGGGTATGTGTACATGTTTGTGTATGCCTTTGCATCGGTTTGTTTGTTTGTGTGAGTGCACATATTTGTATGTATGCATTTGCTTGTGTGTGTGAGTGTGTGTGTGTGTGTGTGTGTGTGTGTGTGTGTGTGTGTGTGTGTGTGTGTGTGAGTGTGAGTGTGAGTGTGAGTGTGAGTGTGAGTGTGAGTGTGAGTGTGTGTGTGTGTGTGTGTGTGTGTATGTGTTAATTATGTAGTGATTTGCTTTTATTACACAGCGTCTCTGCATAGCCAGGCAGCGTGCTCCTGATTAGCGTTGAATAATAGATGAGGAGCTAGCTAGCTAGTTAGCTATTACGAGCTGCTGCAGCGATGGCGGTACATACTGTATGCCGCCACTGCTCTTTGGTTGGCTAGCTGCATTATGGAGGCTCCCTCTGCTGATGTGGCAGGAACTGAAGTGTGTGTGTGTGTGTGTGTGTGTGTGTGTGTGTGTGTGTGTGTGTGTGTGTGTGTGTGTGTGTGTGTGTGTGTGTGTGTGTGTGTGTGTGTGTGTGTGTGTGTGTGTGTGTGTGTGTGTGTGTGTGAGAGCGTGTGTGTTTAAACTCCAAAATTCCCTCTCTATTTGTGTGTATGCGTTAAGAGATGCATGTGTGTGTGCGTGCGTGTGTGCGGGCATACGTGCGTTGTTTACGTGTGTGTTTGTGTGTGTGTTTGTTAAATTCATTCTCCATTTGTTTTTTATTTTTATTTTTTCATTTTTTTCTCTTCTGCATCCTCTTTCCACCTCTTTTCCTCTCTCTCTCTCTCTCTCTCTCTCTCTCTCTCTCTCTCTCTTCTCTCTCTCTCTCTCTCTCTCTCTCTCTCTCTCTCTCTCTCTCTCTCTCTCTCTCCCCATCTTATGATTTATAAGTTGTTATATCCGTTTGGCCTCGCCACCTATAGGTATTTTTCTCTCCGCCCAACATCTTATTGCGGTTCAAGAGGGCAGCAGCTGGAGTGGGAGTTAGAAACGCTCACTCGCACACACGCACACCTACACTTCCACCACACACACACACAGATTCTCTCTTGCTTGCTCGCACACACATATACACACACGCACACACCTCCACTTCGACCACACAGACACAGATTCTCTCTTGCTTGCTCTCATACATATACACACACGCATGTGCACACCTACACTTCCACCACACACACACACACACAGATTCTCTCTTGCTTGCTCGCACACACATATACACACACGCGAGCACACATCTGCACTTCGACCACTCACACAGATTCTCTGCACACACACACACGCATGCATGCATGTCGCACGCACTCACGCACGCACGCACGCACGCACACACACACGCGCATGCACACACCTGCACTTCGACCACACACACAGATTCTCTCTTGCTTGCGCACACACACACACACACACACACACACACACACACACACACACACACACACACACACACACACACACACACACACACACACACACACACACACACACACACACTTCCATCCATCCGCACCTCCACCACCACCACCTTCTTCTTCCCCTCCTCCAGCAGTTTACCTCTGTAAATCTCCCTGCCCTGAAAATGACCTGTAGCACATACTGTATCCCGTACATATATATACTGTAGAGAGAGAGAGAGACCTGTGGCACACAATAACATGGACTCGACTCTAAATCGAACTATGGGGAGTTGGGGGGAGCGGGAGAATCCCAATGAGATATTGTAGTTTGTGTAGAATGTGTGCTGAGTAGGAGAGCAGGTTTGAAATGAGGACTGCAGTAGTGTGTGAAGGAGAGGAGGAGGAGGAGGTTGGTTGTAGGCAAGACGTCTGTGGCATTACAATAACACTGAGGGATGGGACATGGGGGTTGTAGAGGAGAGGAGAGAAGAGAAGGGGAGAAGAGGAGAGGAGAGAGGGGGAGAAGAGGAGAGGAGAGAAGGGGAGAAGATGATTGGGGATAGAAGGGGAGAAGCTGAGAGGAGAGAAGGGGAGAGGAGGCTTGGGGATAGAAGGGGAGAAGAGGAGAGGAGAGAAGGGGAGAAGAGGATTGGGGAGAGAAGGGGTGAAGAGGAGAGGAGAGAAGGGGAGAAGAGGATTGGGGATAGAAGGGGAGGAGAGGAGAGAAGGGGAGAAGAGGATTGGGGATAGAAGGGAAGAAGAGAAGAGGAGAGGAGAGGGGTGGTATAGGAGAGACCTGTGGCATTCCAAGAACACTGACCGCCAACCTGAAGCACGAGGACACGGGGGGTGGAGAGGAGGGCAGAATCACAATGTGTTATTTTTATGTAGTGCTTGTATTTGTGCTGCTGGGAGAAGAGAGGAGAGAATATCAGCGGAGGAGAATGAGAGGGGTGCAGAATCACAATGAGTTATTTTTGTGTAGTATATGGGTTGCTTAGGGGAGGAGTGGAGGGGAGGAGAGGAGAGAAGAGGAGAAGGGGGAGAGCACAATAAGACCTGTGGCATATAATAACACTGACTCCTTAATCGAAACATGGGGAGAGGAGAGGAGAGGAGAGGAGAGGAGAGGAGAGGGGAGGGGAGCATAATGAGTTATCATGTGCCGTATGTGTGTTAATTTATGAGAAAAGAGGAGGAGAGAAGAGAAGGAGAGTGGAGAATTGGAACAAAGAGGAGAGGACAGGACAGCAGAGCAGAGGAAGACGGCAGTGTTGGTGTGGAGAAAAGTGGAGTGGCGTGAGGAGGAGAGGAGCAAGAAGAGAGGGAAATGGAAGATAAGTTAAAAGAAGATAGGAGAGAGGGATGGAGGGTAGTGAAATACACGAGAGGAGAGATGTGGAGGGAAGAAAGGGAGTGCGTAACAGGAGGAGTGTGGAGTGTTGGAGAGGGGGAAGAGAGAAGGAGGAGGAGGAGGAAAAGAGGAGAGGCAGGGGCTGCGGAGTGAGAGACGTCTGTGAATTGTAGGAGAGAGGAGAGGAGAGACAGAGGCTGTTATATGAGTGAACAGAGGGGTGGTATAACAAGGAGTGTAGAAAGAGGAGGTGAGAGGAGAGAGAGAGAGAAAGAGAGGTTTGCAGTATTTGAGAGAAGTTCATATAGTATGACAGAAGAGGAGGGATGTGGAGGGGAGATAGGGAATTCATAACCGAGGAGGACTGTGGACTGTAAGAGAGGAAAGGAAAAATAGAAAGAGAGGATAGGCAAGGGCTGCTATACGAGTGGAGAGCATTGAAGAGAGGGAATGTGTAAAAGAGGAGAAGAGAAGAGTGGAGGAGTGGAGTATATAAGAGGAGAGAAGTAAATTGGATAGAGGGAATGGAATGCATGACAGAGGAGTGTGGATTGGAAGAGAAGGATGGTTATGCGGTTTAGGAGAGGGGGAAGAGAGGGGAGGGGCAGGAGCTATATTTTAACGGACCAAATGAATGTATAACAGAGGAGGAGTGTGGCTTGTAGAGAGAGAGGGAAGAGGGTTGGAGAGGAGGATGCCTCTGGGTTATTGGAGAGAGGGAGGAGAGGAGAGGAGAGGCAGGAGCTGCCATATGAGAGGAGAGAAGTGAAGAGAGGCGGAGGAGATGAGGAGGAGAGGAGGATGGGGTTGTGAGAGAGAGATGTCTGAGGATTTGTTTGAAAGAGGGAGGAAAGGGGAAGCAGGGGCTGTTATATGAGAGAAGAGAAGTGAAGAGAGGGAGTGTAGAAGAGAGGAAAAGGGAGGAAGAGAGGGGGAAGAGTGAAGTATATGACAGAAGAGAAAAGAAGTAAGGAGAGAGGAAAGGAAGGCAGGGGCTGCTATGATGCTATATGCTATGAGAGAAGTGTGAGAGAGGGAATGCAGAAGAGAGATGGAGGAGATGAGGAGGAGAGGATGGGTCTGTGGAAGTGGATATGTAGGAAAGAGGGAGAAAAGGAGAAGCTGCTATGTGAGAAGAGGGAAGTGAAGAGAGGGAGAGAGAGAGAGAGAGAGAGAGAGAGAGAGGAGAGAGAGAGAGAGAGAGGAGGAGAGAGAGAGAGAGAGAGAGAGAGAGAGAGAGAGAGAGAGAGAGAGAGAGAGAGAGAGAGAGAGAGAGAGAGAGACGCCTGAGGGCCTCCATTAGTAGCGGCGATGTGAGCGACTCGCAGGGGAGCCCCTGCCAATGGCTGAATAATGAGATGGCGGAAATTGTGGTGGGGGGGTGGGGTGGGGGTTGGTTAGTGAGAGGGAAAAATCCCACTGTGTGTGTGTGTTATAGAATATTTGTGTCTGGGCATGTGTTTGTAAGAGGAAGTGTGCGAGTGTACGCTTGTGTGTGCGGGCCTGTGTCTATGTGTGTGTGCGTGCCTGTGTCTATGTGTGCGTGCGTGCCTGTGTCTATGTGTGCGTGTTTGCGTGTGCATGCGTGTGTGTGTGTGTCTTTGTGCGTGCGTAGAGAGAGAGACTCGGAGAGTGTGTGCTGATTTTTGTGTATTAATAAGCGTATGTGCGCGCGTGCGTGCGTGCGTGTGTGTGTGTGTGTGTCTGTGTAGTGTAGTGTAGTGTAGTGTAGTGTAGTGTAGGCATGGGGGAGTGGGTGCGGAGTGGGTTTGTAGCACAGCACAGCACAGCACAGCACGACTCTGCTGCCATGTTTGCGGTGCTGAATAGCGAGTAGATGGAACCACTTTGAGGCAAGCGACTCTCCAATCAGCTCCCAAATGAAGTCCCTGGAAAGAGATGCACAGAGATGAGCGAGAGGAACAGAACAGAGGGGAGAAGGGGGACAGAGCGTTCGTTTCCTTTCCTGCCTGTTGCCTCGGGATGACATCACTGACGGCAGAATTTCAATATCTCGCACAAGCACAATTCTAATGTCGTTTTCTCTTTTGCAATCGGGATAATGAATAAAGAATAGTCCCCTAAAAAGTTGCTGTAGCAAGGCTGACAGCGGGTGAGGCGTTACTGGTTTTTTTTTCCGCGGAGGCAGGGCG
>NC_085857.1:36821651-36836651 GCF_034702125.1 Engraulis encrasicolus
AGAGAACTCTCTAGAAGTGCAGAGTTTGACCTCTACATTACTTTCAGCGACTGCCAAGTTCACTTGAAATACTGCATGTCGTGTACTTTGTTGGGAGTGGTGCTGGTTTGTTTTCTTTGGGCTGCACTTTGGCTCTTTGGCGCCCCAGCTCCAGTCCAGTCCAGCATCAGCTAATGGAAGTTGTGGCAAAGGTTATAAGATATTGTAGGTGTCTTAGGCGTCTTAGGCCGTAAATTAAAAAAAAGACAGCTGCTGGCCATAGGCTCATTTAGTTTTAACCCTGACAGCAGTCATCAACAATTCTCACCTCAGTGTTGTATACTCAATTGTAAGTAAAGGGAATCTGTGCTGATGTGTGTCCTTTGGGCTGCACGTTGGCTTTTCACCTGCTGTAGGTCCAGTCCATCATTAGATAATAGAAGTTATGGGAAGGTCATCAGCATATGGTGTTTTAGAGGTCATAAGCAGTAAATAAAAAGACAGCTGTTGGCCTTTGGCTCATTTCGTTTTAACCCTGACAGCAATGATCAACAATGCTCACCTCAGTGTTTTTTGGCTTTTCGCCTGCTATAGGTCCAGTCCATCATCGGCTAATGGAAGTTATGGGAGAGGTTATAAGGTGTCATAAGCCGTGAATGAAGACAGCTGCTGGCCATTGGCTCATTTAGTTTTAACCCTGACGGCAATAATCAACAATGCTCACCTCAGGGGTTGGGCTGCTCTTTGGCTTTTCGCCTGCTATGTGCTATACGTCCTGTCCATCATCAGCTCATGGAAGTTATGGAAGAGGTTATAAGGTGTTATAAGGTGTCATAAGTCGTGAATAAAGACAGCTGCTGGCCATTGGCTCATTTAGTTTTAACCCTGACAGCAGTTATCAACAATGCTCAACAATCAACAATACTCACCTCAGTGTGTTGTATACTCTGTTCGAAGGGAAGGGAATCTGTACTGATTTGTTTCCTTTGGGCTCCACGTTGGCATTTCGCCTGCTATAGGTCCAGTCCATCATCCGCTAATGGAAGTTGTGGGGAAGGTTATAAGGTGTTATAGGGGTCATGAGCCGTAAATAAAGACAGCTGCTGTGGCCGTTGGCTCGTTTTGAAGCCGACAGGGAATGGTTTGACTCCGCGCTAATCAGCAACGCTCACCTCAGTTATACACTTATTGATCCGCTCTTCGTTTAAACTGTTATGAGACTTTTTTCTCCCGTTCGCAGCGCATCGATCGGTGCATCTGATCTCTTTTTTTAGTGTTAAATGGAGTGATTTCACAAGACGTGAGCGCTCAGTCAAGACTTAATTGCTACTGACATGTGGATCACGTAACAGTGTTTGCCCATGAACTGAGCCGAACTCTATGTTTTGATGACTGCCAGACCTCCTGGTCTCTGAAGTCCATCCTTGTGTGTGCGGATGCCCTTCTTACTGGCTCATCTGAGCTTTTGTACCGTATCTGGCCAACACTGTCTCACACCCAGCAGTTCAATATACGCCGCCAAATGTTTATATTTGCCCAAGCCTACATATACAAAGCCGAAGTTTCCTCTTTTCGCATCACAACGTGAGGTCAAAGGTCAGGTAGCCTAGACCAGGGCTTCCCAAACTTCACCATGACGAGGCCCCCCATATACCGGAAGATTACAGATTACATTCAAGGCCCCCCTTGCATGGGTCGTGCCACACTGTTTTTCCTGTGCACCCCCTTTCACAACCATGTCTGTGAGTAGGTGCCCGTGTGTATATTACACAGTGCACCTTTAAAGTAGCGATTCGATTATTTTTGATACTTAAGAATCTCCCACAATATGTTAAGATTCGATTCAGTACGCCGGCTGAGGATCGATGCATATCGATTATTATTTACACCCCTATGTACACACACGCGTGTGTATGTGTCTAGTGCAGGTTTTCCGTCCTCCATCTAGGCGGCTGTCAAGAGTCTCCTCTGCCATCTTGATTAAGCTGGATGCCCTGCCTTGGCCTGCCCCATGTGGCAGCAGAGTCACTCCAAAAAGAATTATTCATCTCTTTCTCTTTCTGTCTCTGTCAGAAAGACGGCTCGTGGCGGCTCATGATTTACGCCCTCCCGCCCATTAATCGCTCTCGTTCTTTTTTTTTTTTTTTTTTGCTTGCTTGCTCTAGGCAAGTCTCTCAGAGAGGATCTCGTAAAGTTCAGCGATTTATTATTTAGAGTCGTGGCCATTAGCTTATGATGATGATGTGGTTGCAACTACTAGATTCCATTAGTGCCATTAATAGTTTCACTTTCTAATGTGAGCAGTATTTGCTTAGAGAGCAGTGGCTCTACTTGGCACTATGTTGGTTGTCCCACCTGTCCATCAGAAACCATTTCCTTTCGGTTTGCAACCGACGTGTGTCTGTCGTACATTCAGGGCTCTAAATTAACACCAGCCAACCAGTCAAATGCTGGGGAAATTTCAATCTGGCAGGTAGGAAAGACAAACTTACTACCCAGCTTGACCCATTAGTGAGTGTGTGTTTGGCTTGTAAGTTTTACATCTACAAGCCATTGTGGCGGGTGGTGAAAAAAAGTTAATTTAGGGCCCCTCTGACATTGTACAACTCACTACCCACTTTGACCCATTGAGTGTGTGTTTGGCTTGTAAGATTTACATATACTAGCCATTTTGGCTGTTGGTGAAAAAAAGTTAATTTAGGGCCCTGCTTGAGATTGTATTTTTGTCAATCCGTTAGGTGCGATGTGCAGCTGTCTTTGCTCTGGGGACGTTCGTGGGGAACTCGGCGGAGCGGACGGACCACTCGACCACCATCGACCACAACGTGGCCATGATGCTGGCGCAGCTCATCAACGACGGCAGCCCCGTAGTACGCAAGGTGGGTGGGGCCGGGCCGGCCAACTTCCTGCTACTAGGACCACGTATGAAAGGTCCACTGTGTGATTTATTTAGCCGTGTATAACCAAAATCTTTGCATCTTCATTAGGTCTTTGCACAGCTATGCTCTTTGATGAATATTCACGACTCATTCACTACACAAATCATTAATTTCTAATTATTTGTTATGGCTTAGAAATAACACTGGAAAGTAAGTAACACTGTGTTGAACCATTCCTTGATCTGCAGTTTCATTTGAATGATCTTCAGTCATTTATAGAAGTACTATGTCATCAACTTAGCAGCATTACGTAACTCGTGATTGCTCTTATAGAGACACAAGACACACTAGTCACAGCATACTTTAAATGCTTGTTGCAGCGCAAATGACTTGCCAGTTGTCACATACATGACACTTTCATCAGGGCACGCATAATACACTTGAGGCATGCGTGACTTTCTAGCTGAAACATACATGACACACCTGGTAATGGATGTTGCATATCATTAATGCTATAGCGACACACTGTTAGCGAATGTATTATGGTGGTGTTCTGTAGGTAGCGGGAGGTACATCAGTTGAACTAACAGTATTAATGCACTGTTGGCAGTGTTCCAATCTAATTATGAGTGTCATTCTGCAAGTACAGGATGTACTCCACCAAGTCTAGCAAAGTAGTGGTTTTGCAGTCAGTGGAGCCTTTTCAGTCTTCCATTGGGGATTTCTTGGTAATACCTCTCACAGTTAGATTTATGTACCCTACTACACAAATCTAACTGAGAGAGGTATTATGTAAGTAGTGGGGATACTAAAATGTCTAACTCAATGTAGTTAAGTCACTACACTCTGGCTACTTGTGGTGTGTTGCTGGTACTGGCGAGTACTTAAGTCTGTCCAAGAGTGTTTTTTTCTGTTGATAAAGGGAGAAGTCTATGTAACAGTGTTGTTTTCTTGGTATTGGAGAAATCTATGCAACAGTGGTGTTCTGTTGGTATAGACCGCTTTAGAGTTTATAAACAGGTATGACGTAATTTGGCTGCGTGCGCACCACTGCCTTAAAATCGACCATGCTCCGTTCACTTGTACAGAGATTCGACAGGTGTTTTTTCCGAAATAAGATAACGGATGCTCGTGCTAACTTCAGATATGGAGTGGGCACCACAGACATGGGCATTCCTGGCGATGTCATCAGTCCAGTCAGTAGTTAAATGTTTTGTAACAACAAACATCTCCTATGCTTCTGGAACAGCCTCTTCCCTCTCAAAATAGCATAACAAGTGTACTTTTCGGAATCTCTATTTTTTTTTATCAACGTACACGCTTCAGAACGGCAGTTTTTCTCTCTTTAGTGTCTGCACTGTCAGCCAGTATTACATACAGCCTCACCACTCCCTATTTTACCCATGCCTGCAGTTCACCTAGTGTCCACTGTCCAGAGAGCGCAGCCCATTCTTTCTGAATGGAGTCTGCACATTCTGTTTGTATTGGGGAACTCTATGTAACCGTAATATTCTGTTGGTATTGGGGAACTCTATGTAACAGTATAGCTCTGTTGGTATTGGGGAAGCCAATGATCTAACTCTGGTGTTGTTGTGTTGGTTCTACAGGAGCTGGTGGTGGCCCTGAGTCACCTGGTGGTGCAGTACGAGAGTAACTTCTGCACTGTGGCTCTGCAGTTCATGGAGGAGGAGAAGAACTACGCCGTGCCCTCGCCAGCCAACAGCACAGGTACACTATGAAGTGAAAGTGAAGTGAAAGCCCTATTGGGAAACTCCAACTCCCATTGCCATTGTGACACAGCACTCCACAATGCACAAGTGTTCACTGCACACTGCACACAACGACATTGCATTTATACCTCACCCGTGCAAGGGGGCAGCCCCAAATGGTGCCCCAAGGGAGCAGTGCGGCGGGACGTTAGCATGCTCAGGGTACCTCAGTCATGGAGGAGGATGGTGGAGAGCACTGGTTAATTACTCCCCCCATCAACCTTGTGGGTCGGGAGACAAACAGGCAAGCTTTGGGCTACAAGTCTGACGCTCTAACCGCTTACCCAATATTACCCATATAGCCATGGGAACACTATACTGCACTACCCACTTTGAAACTCCTTAGACATGGGTAGAATAGATTAGATTATATTCTTTATTGTCCCATAGGGATATTTGTTTTCACTTCAGACTGTTCAGTTCCATCAGGTTAGATCTTGTACATATCTCATTTGCCATACATACAGAGACACCATTTTCACACATAGACACATACGCGTGTGCGTGTGTCACAAAAGTTTGTTCAGTGCAGTTATAGCTGAGGGAACAAAACTTTTCTTGAAATGTGCTTTTTGCCAGTCGAGGGGTCCCGTACCTGCGACCAGATGGAAGAAAGGTGAAGAACTGGTTCAGGGGGTGGTTACGGGCTGCTTGCTATTGTTTGGGCTAGGCGTGTGATGGCTTTGTCATTTGCGTCAGTGAGGCTGGGGTTGGGGAGGTGTATTATCTTGGATGCCAAGTTGGAGATTTTGATCAGTTTGTTCTTGCTAGTGACAGTTAGTATTTTGCACTATACTGCTCTACCCACTTTGAACCTCCCTAGACATGGGTACAGTATAGTGCACTACTTACTTTGAACCTCCCTAGACATGGGTACAGTATAGTGCACTACTGACTTTGAAACTCCCTAGACATGGGTGCACTATAGTGCACTACCCACTTTGAAACTCCCTAGACATGGGTGCAGTATACTACACTACTCACTTTTAAAACTCCCTAAACATGGATACACTATATAACATTAAATCATTAAAGCCTGATTTGCCATTCCACATCACGCATATAGTGGTTATTTAGCAAGCCATGTGACGAGATGTAGAGTAGTGGGATGGAAAGAGTGTATACTAGTAGTAGCATGGAAGAGGTGAACATGGGCGGAGGGTCATATTCCTGCTGTTCATCAACAATTTTTTTTATTCAGCTGTCACTTAAGCATAGCAATGTTTTGTTCCCATTATTTACCTTGCATGCAAATTCAGGCTGACACAAAATAAATAAATGTTTGACAGCCTGACTTCAAATCTTGTGATGCAAGACAGTGCGTTTCTTCCCGTTTCAGTTGCAGCCGTTAATTAGTCAATGAGTAAAAGTACCTTTATGAAGTAAACAAGTAGAACCATGCTATTTGGTTTCTTTTGAACTTGTTTCTTGCTTACTTTGTTACTGAATATTAAAGGAAATGAGCCTGTGTGAAAAGAAAAGCAAAGAGATGTTGTTGATACTCCACTGTGGTGCCAACAGTGTGGCTTCTTACAAAGATTACACATTTAATCTAATTTTCGCGTATTGAAATAAGCAAAGTGATTTATTGCGAGAACGGTTGCAGTGTAAAGGGCTCATCCCCCATATGGCATAAAGAAGCAGTGGAATATTGTTGCTCATTTTTCACAAGCACACTAGCATCCATCACCATCACAACATCTCGATGTTTGCAGGCTGAGCAAAGATATTTGCATTTGTTGTCGTACTCTTGTTAAGATCAGTAGTAACATCACTTTTCAAAAGTCACTTTTCAGTCGTTTTGTTCCATAATATTAATTATAAGAGTTCAGCCTTAATGTCATATGTCCTTAATGGTTGTACATTTTAAAACGCTATACTCTTCAATAAGTCAATCTAGGTTTCTGAGTTAAAGTGTTTGTGGAGATATGGCACCTTTTTCAAACAAACCTTTAGAGTAGAATGAACTTTTTTTGTCCACTACAGTAGAAATCTACCTTTGGATCGCCAACACAAAACAGACTCCAGACTTAAACTCCAGCTACATTCAGGAATAGAGAATAAGATGCTCTTAAAAGATAATAATGCACTAGCATTTCAAATACGTATCTGTAGGGGTTTCAGCTTAAGATGGGAAAAAAAAAATAGAGAACCCTTATTACCTGTCATCTTCCAAACAACCCTAAATACATTTCAGTGTTTTTTCAGCTTGGTGGAAAACTATAATAATGAATTGAATAGCTATATCACCCAAGGTCACCCTTTGATTATATCTACCTGCCTCACACTTGCCACCTGTGTTGCTGAAGGCTTGTGCAGTGTGCCCACTAGGGAAACAGGTGGACTAAACTAAACCACCTGTTCTCTTGCCATCCCTCCATGTCTTCCAGGGCCAGGTAACGTTTGAGTCAAGCCATGAAAGGGGAGAAATCGAATGCGAAACGAATAGTTTTATCTGGGTTTTTTTTTGCCTATTGTGTTGCCTTCCCTCCAACCAATCCTGAACTGAACTAGAACTATGCTGAACATTTTGTGTGTTCTTCCCTCCAACCAACCCTGTCCTCCAGAGCCAGGCAACCTGACGCCAGTGAAGGACAGCCCGGCCATCCCCCGCCTGCGCTCCGTCAACTCCTACACCAACATCCGCGCCGCCACCACCGCACGCAACCTCAACAAGAGCCTGCAGAACCTCAACCTCAATGAAGAAGGTGAGGCGCGGTGCACATTCATAGACCCGCAGTGGAAACGATGGCTGAGAATTCATTGGCAGATTCAGTCTTAAACACTCTATCCTAACTGCAAGTGACTGTGCTACTGTCACATCCAACTGAATAGTTTAGGTCCACATTGATTCCATAGATTCTACCTTGTTACGTTATGTATGCCATTTGAAATTCAGCTGGCTGTCAATGGCAATGTGACACACAGGGAATGCCTTTCTCTATTTTTACGCCATCGCAAGTGAGTCACATAGCATTGAGATTGACATTGGACATAGTTACATGTGCTATTATATATGTAGATACAGTTCATTATTTAGTCATCTTGCAGTCTTAAAATCGGCATCCTAACCAGCAAAGGGAATGCCTTTCTCCATGTCGACTCCATTTTAGCTGAGAGACACAGAATCAGTCACTCAGTCAGTCAGGCAGTCAGTCAGTGTACTTTGATGAGTAGTCTCTTTGTTGTGGACCTGGGTGCCAATGAGAGGGTGTTTGATTTCGCATCACTCCTTATTGATTTGTGTCTTGGCCCTCTTCAAAGACTCCTGGCTGCTCCCTGACAATAGACTCTGCTCTGGTCACAGTCAGTCAGACGCTTAAGGGAGTGACACGCTTTTTCTCTCTCTATCTCTCTCTTTAGCTCTCTCTTTATCTCTCTCTCTCTCTCCCCTCTCTCTCTCTCTCTCTCTCTCTCTCTCTCTCTCTCTCTCTCTCGTTCTTTAACTTCCACACCAGTGTAATGAAAGAGCTATTTGACAAACCTCTTTTGTCGGGCAGGTGCATTGAATATATACCACAGTGGGGTTGTCATTGAAATGTAAGAAAGGTTTTACACACACTTTACACAAAACCCAGACAGAATTCAGGAAGGGTAGAATGTAAAATATCTTGACCTAATCTGACCCCCTTCAGGTAAATTGAACTGCCCGAAATATTGAGCCAATATTTGCTTTAGGGACTCGACAGTGCGCAGGACTTTTTGTTACATTTGAACAGCTCTCACTTTAAGGTCTATGCCTGAAACAATAAGAATGAAGTTAAAGCGAAAAAGTCAGTGTGCAGGAGGTTTATAGTTTTTATAGTTTGTTTCCTCTTCTAATCAGCGATCTATGGATCATCTACAACGCATCTGCCAGAGGTGTGTGTGTGTGGGTGAAATCACGAGTTGTTAGTAATAACTCTCAGTCTAAACAAGAGAGGCACACAGGGCCGTTCTGGACATTTTTGGCATAGTCCAGCCCGCCCCCCGCTATACTGTACTGTATGCCATATACATTTTTGACTAATCTCAAAAGGAAAACTTAAAACAAAACAACATCAGCAAAAAACAATTGACCCTGAAGACTGTCAGCCCACCGAGAAAATGTGCTGTATGCCAGATTACCAATCCAACTCATGGCAGACCACAGTTGTTTGACAGACCAGCCTGCACCCCACTATCACTGTATGCACCAATGGGCTGCCATCTAAATTGTAGACCAGTTTCTAAAGGAAAACTTTAAACAAAACAACAACAACCCACTGGGAAAATGCGTTATATGCCAAATTACCAGTCCAACCCTGTCGACAGAGACTGGAGGAACCAAGATGCCAGATTGCCAGTCCAGTCATTGCAGGCCACAGTTGTTTGGTCTGTCACCAGCCAAGTCTGAAGGAATATATTACCAGCCAGGCTGTGTTGTCTCAGGTAGTCCATTCAAATTACCACTAAGTGGATGAAAAACGATCATTTACTCTGCTTGCCAGCTCACCTGGATAGCAAACTAAGTCAATAAAGTCTTCATGATTTTATTTTCGTTATGGGCATTGCGACACGCTGGGTCCGGCCAGACTTAGATCGAGTTAGCCTGGGCTTTTTAGATCTTTAACAGTGGAGAGGCTGTCTACACACTCAATATTATTTACTTGGTCATTGTTGTTTTAATCACTGTATCATGCAATCACTGTTTCAGACACCGTTTCATGTATTTTGCAGGATTTTAATCATCTGGGTTTATTGCTTTGTAGTTGACAAAGACTGGCAAAGTCTTCAAAGACAAGGGGAGCCGGCATTCCCCACAGATATTTCTATGTAATCAAATATTCTTCATGTTTAATATTCTAGGCTTCTTGCCAAATGGCAGTGTCGCTGCGTTCATATTTCTAGCGGTTTGTTACCGGTTGTGTGGACATGTGTGCAACCAGGGCTCTACAGTGCGAGCATTTTGCTCGCATATGCCCCTAAAATAAATGATTGTGCGAACGAAATAATGGAAAGGGCGCACGTGTGCGAGTAGATGTTTCAACCCTTTCAATTGTATTTTGCTCCTAAAATAAATACACCCCATAGAGAAACGCAAAACGTGTGAACGAGAGAATGTGCAAAAGACCGCGTGCGCGTTGTGCACAGAGAGACAGAGGCAGACAGACAAACAGTCGGGGGAGTTTTGAAAGCTAAGCGTCGGGAGTATCGACCGCTTCCAGGGACGGAGAAGAGCTGGAGAGAAACTTTGGCGCTAGAATTGCTAATTCTCCGCTTAGCACAAATGCTAACAAATGCTCAACCTGTTAACTTTGTGAGAAGAAATAGCTTCGGTTTACATACACTTATCTTGTAAGTACGTGGTACTTTATGTTACTCGTCCTGAGACCTTGGCAGGGGAGGACACATAGCAGGCTCTCTCTGTGCGCTCACTTGCTCAACTGTCATCATCACGTCACGTCATGTGAAGTCAGTATTTTGTTGGACAGTCTCGGGGTGTAGCGTAGGGCACGCTTTTGATGTGCAAGCCTTCAATATTGCCAAATTGTTATTTAGAGGAAATGTGTTTGGTTGGCATCCACTCTTTTTTGTTTCAATTCTAAAATGCAAGTAAAGAACAATGTTGTATTTTTCAAAGGGTAATATTCAGATTACTGAGTTGCTGTTACTGTGGTAGGCCTACCAAATGCATTTAAAAAAAAAAAAGTGTAACCCATGGGTAGGCTAATCATAGCCTCATAGGCTACATAGCATACTCATATGCGAGTCATTGTATTTTCAGGACAGAAGTGTAATTGCCTCTCTGGTCTCTCTTGTAAAAAATCTGCCCCCCTGACCAATTTCATCCCAGCTCCCTGCCAGATCCTGCTGTGTAGGCCTGAATTGAAACACCAGCTGCGTATAGAAATTAATGTGAATATAGATATAAATGTGTAATATTTAGTTTAGTCATTTTACTGGGGGGAATTTGGAAAAGTGGCCCCAAGTGATTTTGATTGTAGGCCTACCCCTCTAGAATGTGTATTTGAGTGTGGAAAGAGTATATTCTCTGTATCTGTGTGTTAATAATGAAGCTGCGTCACAAAAACGCACTGTGCTCCTAAATTTTTATCTGTGCCCCTAATTTTTTTCACTTCACAGGTGCTCCTAATGAAATATCTAAGCGTAGAGCCCTGTGTGCAACTGCCTTCCTCCCTACCAGCATACAGGTGGATTTCACAGTGTGATTGCAGAGACAACCTATTCTTTGGAAATCTCTTCATATATCTTGACCTTTATGCATCTCAAGCTGAGTCTTTCCCTCATTAGACATCCTGATTGCTAATAAGCCTATTCTCTGAAATGATTTTCATTTGTTGTGTAAGACATTGGATAGAAACTTATTATCATATTGAGACGTCACCAATACCATGGAATGAGTCTGCAGACTAGAAGAAACAACCAAAGGACCGTATTGATGAGCGCCAAAGTGAAAGTGTTTTTTTTAGATCCAACTATCTTGTCCGTCCGTCGGTCCATCTGTCTGTCTATCTGTCTGTCCGTCCGTTTTCTTTAAATTGTAATTCCCTCCTGTGTCCACAAGGTGACAGTGCATAGACAGACGCATCTTTGTCCACCTGTCGGACTTGTTCCCCCAGCCAGTCACCGGCCTACTTTCCTGACTGAAAATGACTAAGTAATGTCTGAATTGTCGTTCTTGTGATACTGAACAAAAATGCATTGACACATAATTTGTGACGGGGCACTGGGCTGGAGTCTGGCTGGAACAAATTGGTAAGCAGCCAAAGAGTAACCACACATCTTCTATTACAGTAAGATAACCCAAACCCTGCCTACCGAAAGTAAAGGGTTATGCTCAAACTCAGTCTTCTAAGGGGCCATCGTCCCCTCCTTCCGCACTACTTCCATCTACAGCGATAATGGAACGCCATTTATTCTCAAACTAAAGACTCCAAAAGTCTCCTCGCCGAAAGTCTCCTACAGGGGCGTTTGCTTGACGTCACATGGATCCAGGAAAAGCACAGGCTTAATGTATCTTACTGTACTAGAAGATGTTTGGTGTTCCGTAACTCCTGAGGGTTGTGTTTTTTTACAGCCAGTTTGCCGGCCCTGTGCTGCTAAGACTGACTTGAAGGCTCTAGGCCTAACTCCAGCCAGTGTGCTGTACTCCAGGGAGCCCCCACACTCTCCCAGTGCGGTGGTGCTGTAATAATAACAATAATGAGATTCATTGAGTAGACTGACCCCCATCAACACACACACGCACATGCACACAGAACACTATCACACACACAGAACACTATCACACACACAGAACACTATCACACATGCGCGCACGCACGCACGCACGCACGCACGCACGCACGCACGCACGCACACACACACACACACACACACACACACACACACACACACACACACACGGAACACTATCACATACGAGCACACGCACATACACACACACACACACACACACACACACACACACACACACACACACACACACACACACACACACACACACAAACACATGTACACAGAACACTATCACACACAGGCACCCACAAACACATGTACACAGAACACTATCACACACAAACACACACACACACAGAACACTAACACACGCACATGCAATAACAAAGCACCCAACAGTTGCCCAGCCACAAAAGCCCAGTGACTTCCACTGACCTCCCTGTGTGTTTGATGTCGTTTTCACATCAGAGGGTTCCTCAATGCACCGTGGCCACGAGGTCTTGTGTGATGAATTGCAGTCAGTCAATAACAAAGTCTTGTAATCATTGTTCTGGTAACCCCCGTGAACTTGGCATATGTGCACAACGTACATATTAACATGGAGTTCCTAACCTGTGTGTGTGCGTGCGTGCGTGCGTGCGTGCGTGCGTGCGTGTGTGCGTGCGTGCGTGTGCAACACGTGCGTGCGTGCATGAGTGTACAACCAGGTAACCAATGCGCCATCAGAAGTCTGTTGTTGGTGGTGATGTATGTGCATTGTAACTTGTATATCTTTGTGTGTGTGTTGTTGCAGGTGGGCCGGTGGCATTCTCCCCGGGCAATCTGAGCACCAGCAGCAGTGCCAGCAGCACGCTGGGCAGCCCCGACAACGACGAGTACATCCTCTCCTTCGAGACCATCGACAAGATGAGGAGGGTCAGCTCCTACTCCTCGCTCAACTCGCTCATCGGTGAGTACGGTCAAAGATGCACTGCCCTTGTACTGCCCATTATTCAGCTGGGCACTGGACTGTTATGCGGGCGACCGGGGTTCGATTCCCGACCCGGGTCATTTCCCGATCCTCCCCTGTCTATTTCTCCCACTCGTTTCCTGTCCCACTCTTTACTGTCCTGTCTTAAATAGAAGTTGACCACTCATCACCCATCTCTCTTCCCACACCCCCCCCCCCCTTTGCGTGTCTTTTTGGTGGCAAGGTAGAACCCAAGAACTGCAATTTTGATGAATTTGCCATTCATATTAATAGAGAAACACTATAGTCACGCTTTATCATGTCTATCAAATTAAGTCCCAAAGAAAAGGTAGTTGCACACCCTTGACCAGTGTGCCAGCACTTTCAATTCAAATAGGGCAGAGTCTAGTTGCGTACAACCAGAGTGCTTTGGGTAGCATGACTTGGATGAACCATCAGCATGTAGAAAAATACAACTAGGTTCCATTTTGTAATTGCAGACCATATTCTGTGTGCAGACTGGGGATACACAGGGGTAATGGGAATTATGCAACCTCTGTCAAGAGCCTAAGCTGTCGAGGTGCATTCTAAACTGTTGTGGGCGCCGGCTAGAAGACTTGAGCTTGTTGTATGTGTGCTGTGTACTGACGGATGGGGGAATTGAAACATGTCCAAGCTTCAGATGAATACCGTAGTTGTGCATTGGCTTTCAAAAGGATTTTGGCCGAGTTGGGTTGTAAGCAACTGTTGTGCTGTTTTGGTGCTCGAAATCCATGTGGAGCTTGAGAACATGACTGAGGAGCTTGAGAACACGACTGAACATGGATGAGTGAGAGTCTTCACGGACACTACAGTTTGGCTTTTCTCATTCCTTCTTTTCCTTCTTGACCAGGACTCTCTGGCAGAAGAGTTATTGTAATTCAATTGCACCACTTCCTAGTTCAGGAAAGGTTAAGTAAATAAAAAATAAAATTGCAGCCGATATTCTGAGTGTGCACCACAGACGGAACACACTGAGAAATATGCATGCTGTGTCGATAGTCTCCAAGCTGTCAAGCTGCATCCTGAAACAAATACGGGGCAGAAAGCTTGAAGTTTGTTTGTCTGTGTGAAGTGGTGTATGGGAGAGAAGCCCTTGGTGTGTGAATGAGCCCTGAAACAACTTTCAAATCCAAGAGCCTTGGCGGTAGGGGAATAAGAAGTGAGGCAGGAACCAGCCTGTGAAGTTTATGTGTCAGTCAGATCTGATCTGAAGCGGTCTAGCCCCTCTCTCATGGAGGAAAAAGAGGGGAGAGAGACTCCATAATAGTAGATGGACCGCCTGTGTATTGCACTTTCCTACCAAGCAGAGAGCCTAAAGCACTTTATATGTTAATGCCTCGTGCCCACCCACCCACACGCTCATGGCAAAAGAGTGCCGTGCGAAGGAGCCTGTAGTCAGGCAATATGGGGCTCAGTGCCTGGCCTCACGGACCCATTTCATGGGGTCAGGAGAAGATAGAATCAAACTTCTAGGGATGCACGCATACCGATACTGGTATTGGTATCGGCCCAGATGCTTGCTCATTATACTCGTACTCGTACTCGTACTTGTCAAACACTTGCCGATACCAGGCACATGGTCAGTTAAACAAATATCACAGGTGGGAAAATAAGCTGTGCATTTATTTTTATTATATGTTGTGGGTAAAAGTATCGGTATCTGTACTCAGTATCAGCAAGTACAGACATTAATGTACTCGCCCTCATATCGGTTTTCAAAAAAAGTGGTATTGTGCATCCCTACAAACTTGCTCTCTCAGTTTGGTGGTTGATGCTGCTTCCTGCTGAGCCACTATGGAAGTAGAGTGGAGATAAGAACGAGAAGAATTAAAATCTATGATGTGTTGTGTTGGTCCTCAATTACAATGTGTACAAACATGTACTATTACCCACCTTCTTTCAGTACGTTCTGAAATTATTACATGTTATGTCTACGTGGATTGGGGTAGGGAGAACAATTGGTTTTCCCCTGCACAGTGTTTCTTTATGCAACACTGTCTATCTGCATTGTCGAATCACTTGACCATAATTCTAAACCTTACTCTAACCTCAAATTGTGATGCAAATGTGGGGAAAACGGTAACACTTTATTTTAGGGATACATCTATTAGCACTAATACATACAATTTGCCTGTATAAGTAACTTGTAAGGCATGTACAA
>NC_085857.1:36841651-36874151 GCF_034702125.1 Engraulis encrasicolus
ATTAAAAAGCAAAAGTCTAAGCCATATGAACTCAAAAACCTCAGAAACTTTGTACCTCAATTCTGCCCCATCCCCTCTGCGGTCGCTCCTGTATATTATGAGATGGGTGTGGTGGCAAAACCAGAGACAAGATACAAAGAGACAGGATGAGGAGTGGTAGTGTAACCTTGTAAATCCCCCAACACATTTAACTTTTTGCCTCCTTCACAGTCTGTGATGTTCTGTTTTTAGTCTCCTTTTCTAAGAGTCTGTGTTGCTGTTGCGACACAAAAAGTCTGAAATCTGCGGAGCGCTGGTGACCTGAAGTGGCCTTCTGTTTTGACTAGGAAACACATGGGTACTAATTAACTCCTATTAAATTCCAAAACTCTAAGCCTCATAACAACGTAACAAACCACAAAAAAAACCTTTCACCAATAGCCAACTTTTTCAGGCCATTAGAAGGGTTTAGAGACCCAATCTTGAGCACCTGTCGTGATTAGCACACTCTCTAGTCTAGCGCCATGGCCCTAATGACTCTTACTAGTGATGTATCGGTCGCAAACAAGCCAGTTCTAAGAGCCGGCTCTTTGAAGTGAACAACAGGAACCGGCTCCACAATGGGAGCCGTTTTGGGATTCGATTTTTTATATTATTTTACTTTTTCATGGTCTTCCGTTGCCTCACTGTCTCGCCCCTTCCCACTTGTTGCGCATGTGCTCTGCAATTTTCACAGGGGCATCGATTTGTTTTCCCTTGTCGATGCGGGAAAACACTTTTTTCTCAATTTGTTTGCATGAAAACAGCACATAATTGGCCAAGATGTATAATAAGCATCGGCAGGGGTTACAGCCAGTAGTCAAGGAGCAGAAACACGACAGAAGCACACCAGAAACTAAGCGAGAAATACGTATGTATGGGGAGCCGAAAGAGCCAGCTCTCCATAGTAAGGAGAGCCTAAAGAGCCGCATCTCACAAAAGAGCTGAAAATCCCATCACTAACTCTTACAATCCTCACAAGGCAGCAGGACATGCATCTGGCCATTATGCATTGGCCTGCCTGCACAGTGCATTTTTAAATTGTCAATTCACAGTGTTAATTCCACTCTTGTAGTGTCGGACCAACACTATTAGTGTGAAATTTGAATCCCTTGGTGTTGAATTATCAATGTGAGATTATCCTGTGTGTGCATGTATGGGGGATTAGCGCCTTTGTGTCTGAGCACACATACGAGAATGGGAAGTCATTAGCAGAGAGAGAGAGAGAGAGAGAAAGAGAGAGAGAGCGAGAGATAGAGAGAGAGAGAGAGAGAGAGAGAGAGAGAGAGAGAGAGAGAGAGAGAGAGAGAGAGAGAGAGAGAGAGAGAGAGAGAGAGAGAGAGCGCGAGAGAGAGAGAGAGAGAGAGAGAGAGAGAGAGAGAGAGAGAGAGAGAGCAAGCAAGCAAGCAGTCTTTTCATTACAGGCATGCTCCATAAGATGTTGGGAAACAGGGGACGGCATTATACCCTGCGACTTGCGAACACTCGATCAGATTTGGATCAACAACCAGCAGCATGTGTCTCTGGCCGTTAGCCTGCCAGTCTATATGATGTCAAAAGAGGAGAGCCATAGACATCTGGACCTTCTCTTCTCTTCTCTTCTCTTCTCTTCTCTTCTCTTCTCTTCTCTTCTCTTCTCTTCTCTTCTCTTCTCTTCTCTTCTCTTCTCTATCTACTTTACTCTACTCTTCGCTACTCTACACTACTCCACTCTGCACTGTAGTACACTATGTTACTTAACTCTTCTCTGCATTGCACTACACTTCTTTTTTGGAGCTTGAAGACGTCAGAAGGTAGAAGCCACATGTTAAGGAGTGTATTGGCCTGAGAGTCCTTTGAGTGGTCAGACCTAATGACACTATACGTTACCCTGAGCGTTACGATAGCCTGCCTACATGTATGAGGATTAGCTGGATAGGATAACCTTATAGCTACATTACATTTAGCAGACGCCTTTGACCAAAGCGACTTACAACTTATAACACATAAGGCAAAATGGAGAGTGATTAGCATGAGCAGAGGGAGAATGAGAGAGAAATGGTAAGGTGGATGGTGGGGTGGATGTCTCTATACCGATGTGCTCCAAAGACGTCGAAGCCTGGCCTGCCTATATGGAGATTAGCTCCCATGTGACTGAGCGCACATAGGGGAATGAGTAGCATTAGCAGAGACAGAACAGTCCTTCCAGGAATGGCGGGGTGAATGTCTTTTTACAGCCCGGTTTCTCCTCTAAGACATCGTGCCGTGATGCAGGGGACTGACTGCATTATCTCTCCCCTACTTGCAGCCGCTCAATCAGATTTGGATTAACGGCGTAATCCATCAGCATAATGTGCAGTCAGTCAGTGTGCCTACGCTATATAGGAGATGGACATATACAGTGTATAGAGAGTATAGCGTCCCTGCATGTGTGTGTGTGCACACATGCTATTGTGTGTGTGTGTGTGTGTGTGTGTGTGTGTGTGTGTGTGTGTGTGTGTGTGTGTGTGTGTGTGTGTGTGTGTGTGTGTGTGTGTGTGTGTGTGTGTGTGTGCGTGCGCGTGCGCGTGTGTGTGTGCGCGCGTGTGTGCGTGTGCATGTGCTCATGTGTGTGCATGTGAGCGTGTGTCACTGTTTGACTGTGTGTGTGTGTGTATGTGTATCTGTGTTTGTGTGTCTGTGTGTGCACGTGCATGCACACATCATCATGATGGAGGTTTGAAATGGATGTGTTCCGTCATAATTAGAGTGACTTGTCATGTTCCTTGTCATGGCTGTGGCCGTTGTAATGGAGGAGTGCCTCCTCTTATTCTTTATGACCACCAGCAGTAGCTTAGAGGGGGAGTATGATGTCCACACACACACACACACACACACACACACACACACACACACACACACACACACACACACACACACACACACACACACCGCTTCTACTGTATATGCATCCTACATTATTCAAAGCCAGTGCCAACTGTTTTGATTCAATATTATGGATAATAATGTACTGTAGGAATGCCTACCATTTTATCCAATACAGATAAATACGTAAGGGTTAACGTTCGGCGAGAAGGTCGCTACCGTGGAATAGCAGCACGACAGAGAGAATCTTTAGACCCCGACGCGGAGCGTCGTTCTCTCTGAAGTGCTGCTATTCCACAAAGCGACCGACTCGCCGAAAGTTAAACCGCTTATTATATGGATATACTTAAATGATTCACACATGGCGGGGACATTTCTTTAGGCCTATTTAATGTTAAGATTGTTGCTGCGCAAAACAAAACAGTGCCGTTGTGGAACACCACTAGGCAACAGCTAGGTAGCCAGGACAACAGGTGTTGTCTATCACAGCAGCTGATTAGAGTCTTGTTGAAAAGTCGCTTTAGCAGTGAAAAGTCTTGTTGCCATTGACAGCGGTCTGTTATAGACCAACCCGTCCGTTATCGAAAAATAACAGACGTGCGAACGTTGGGGAGCCCCGTTGAAATGAATGGAGCATTCGACCGATGATGTCACACCATATAATAATAAGTATTAATCCACTGATGGCTGATGTTGGCTGAACATTGG
Organism: Engraulis encrasicolus; assembly: GCF_034702125.1. NCBI lineage: Eukaryota > Metazoa > Chordata > Actinopteri > Clupeiformes > Engraulidae > Engraulis > Engraulis encrasicolus. Next base: position 36,845,222 of record NC_085857.1, read on the forward strand.
CCCTTGCGCCGGGAGCTGCATAACGCAACATTCAGGCCCATGAGATTTGAGACAACTTTATTAAAAATCTCTGTTTGTTTGAGATGAATGAACGCGTTCTAATGAAAATTAGGGTCTTAGCGTTTAAATGCAACGTAGTGCATATTTTTATGTGCTTTAGAAGCTGAGATATTTAGGTTTTTATAGGGTGAGGGCAGCTTTTCTTTAAAAGGGCTCAGGCATTCAGCAACCTTTTTTGCAGGTGCCTTAGGCGTCAATGGGTTAATAAATACCGATATATAGTGTCTGACTATGTTTGTTTTCATACGGGTAAATATTCTAAATAATAAATATAGAGTGTCTGACTTTTGTTTGTTTATAAACTTTGGACAAATGCCCAGTCAGTGATTAGCCCTTTTACGCACACACAATAAACAAACAGTTTCCCCCCCACAAGCAACAGAAAAGAAATGTAATTTTTCGCCGGTACTCTGTCTCAGTAACATCTGGATGTCGATTGGCTCTTGACCTGGAGGATGTATGCCCTGGGTGTAAACCCTTTACCAAGCAGCTCGCTGTGGGATTTCAGTCTGACATTTAGCCTACATTCTGCCTCAGAAAGACTTGAGACGGCTGTGTTAGTGCATCACAGGAGTGTATGTGTGTGTGCGTGTGTGCATGCCTGCGTTTGTGTGTGCGTGCCTGTGTTCGTTCATGTTTGTCTCTGTCTCTGTCTCTATCTGTGAGTTTGTGGGTTGTTTTTTATGTTTGTTTGTTTGTTTGGGGGGGGGGGGTTGTGTTAATGTTTTTTTGTTCTGTCATCAAGAATTTTGGGCTCTGTAGGCACCAAATGCATGTGTGTGGCCATAACTTATTATGCAACACACACACACACAAGTACACACACAGCTGCTTTGTGTTACCTCTTGAAGTTTTAGAGCAAATAACCTTTTCTGCTCTACAAAAGACGTGCAAATTAGACTGTGCCTTTGTGCTTCCTATGGTGTCAGACCTGTACACATTGCTTTTGCCCAGTGTCTTGCAACTGCTTAATTGGACCGGAGTTGTTTGACTTTTCAAAGTTGTTTGATTGCAAAGTTTTGTTTGTCTGTTTAAAGTGGCAAATCATCCGTTGATGCTTCAAGGTGTGTCTTGTACTGGGACCCTGCGATCACAAGTTTTTTTAAGCAGGCAGTACACACTCTCGACTAGGCTGAAACGTCTGTCTTTTTGCCTTGTTTTCTAGGGATGCACCGATTCTGGGGTGAATTTCTCAAAACCAAAGTTGCTTACTACATTAGCCACTTTGTTGTTTTCAATGCATTTTCCCATTGGCAACTACCGAAGTTGCTAACAGGCTAACAACTTCTCTTTTGAGAGACTCACCCCTGTATTGGCTACAATACTTGCTCATTATAATCATACTCGTACTTGTCAAACACTTGCCGATATCAGGCTCTGATACTACTACTACACGAAACAATGCAACAGCTCATCACATTCCATTGACTTGAAAGCTGCTTGGGAAAAAGTGCCGCCTCATACATTTGCTAGCATTTAAATCTTCATAGAAATGGACAATAAAACAAATATCACAATTGGAGAAAACAAGGCGGTGCATTTACTTTCATATGTTGGGGGTTAAAGTGTCGGTATTGGTACTCGCTATCTGCAAGTACAGAGTACAGACATGTATGATGCATTCCTAGGTCTTTTCCCATTACACAAAAGCAAGAATTGTAGTCAAGGGTGCAGCTTTTCTTTATATTAAGCATCATTGTCATTTTCAGCTCCTTACAGTGTTGTATTGGTTCAAATGCCATTGGTTTTAAATACAACCCGCAATGTGTTGGAGCAGAACTGGCCTCTGTATTAGTCCAAGATTATTTTTCTTGTTTAGTATTGCCACCATATCTGTGTGGCACTTCTGTATTTTACTTTATTTCCTCTTTGTATTATATAGTTTGTTTTATTTCCTTAACTGTGGACTGCGAGAAAGTCCAGCACCACAACTCCCAATGTGCCTATTCTGTCTGTACATTAACAACAAATGAAAAAAAATCCTGAGCTTGAACTGAAGCAACCCCGCACACCAACGCGCAAAACCTTGCTGGCGGCGTTAATGTCATTTCCAATTGGGTCTATTTAGCCCCACTCATTAAATTACTTTATTCATATCAACTGCATTATGTATCACTGTAGTTTGAACCCTTGGAAATGATGACGACTATTGCACAGCCAGCACACAGTGGGAAATGAAATCTTTTGGATTGAAAAGAGCAGAGCAATAATGTTGAAGCAGATGTGAGGAAACTATAGTGGTTCCAACAAGTCTGAAAAGCAGTCACAGCTGCTGAGACATGGTATCCAAGTCAATGATGTGTGTGCGTGTGCGTGCGCGCAGTACGGCATGCTCTTATACAGCATTATCTCTTTAACTTCCCTGGGCAGGTGTTTGAGTTGCATCACACGCTGTGAAGCATGAGATAGATGGTCTCCTCAGTTGTCATTCTGTTGAGATGGCCTGCTTCGTCGAGATGAGCTACAGAAAACCTTTTAACATTGGCCAAACCTTCACCAACTATGGGTGCTTCTGAGCTTGTTTTAAAGGTGTACTGTGTAGGATTGTGGCCAGACAAGGTATTGGAACTATGCTAATCATTGAAACTGGACAATGGAGAAGGTCCCCCTTTTCATGTATGAAAAGTGCAATTTTCCCTGTCATTGTGAATACTTAGAATTTGATGGTTTGGGTAAATAATCGTGGAAAAGGAAACACTTTTTTTAAAATAAACTACTGAAAAATATTACACAGTGAGTGCACTTTTAACCCCCTACGGGTGCCTCTGCAAGTGTTTTAATGGCTTGCTAGCTCAGATCAACGGGCAGCTCATGTCAATAGTGTTCCACCAATGCTCTTGTCTCTGCAGGGCAGCACAGCCCACTGACTAACCTCATGCAGATGCCCTCTGGCACCAAACACCATCATATAGGCCAGTCATCATTGGGGCAATCAGTGGCGGAGCAGTTGCAACTAGGGGCCACAAGGCAAAACTTGGATAGGGGCCCCCATACAGCCTGCCATGGTCATAATGGGGGCCCCCACGAACAATACAGGAGGCCCCTGGGCCCAGGGGCAAATGCCCTGCTCGCCCTGCCCATAGCTCCGCCCCTGGCCCCAATCCCCAGGCCCTGCCCCTGTCTATGCACCAAACATTAAATCACATCACACCTCACTCCCACTACACCCCTCTTGTCAAACCATGCCCCTGTCTATTACTTCATCTTTATTTCACTCTGTCTTTTGCATCCTTTCAATGCTTTCATGAAATCAAACTCCTCCACGCCCCACCACCACCATGCCCCACCACCACCTCACCTCTGTCATCTTTTCTCCCCAGGCCCTACCGCCTACCCCTTTCCATGCCTTCCTCTGTAATTCACTCTTTTCCCCTTTCATTCTCTCAATATTTTCATCAGCACAGTTTCCCCCCCCCCATTCCCTTTATATCTGCTCTCTGTTTTGCTCTTTATAGCTATTCGCTCGTGCCATTTCCCATTTTTTGTAATATTCTCCTTTTTTGTGTTGCTGTTCATCTCTCTCATCTCTCAACAACCTCCGTCATCATCCCCCCTTTCCACGTCGGTATTGCTCCCTCCGGCCTCCTGTTGCGTCCCTCTTTCAGTTTTTTATTTCACTATCTGTTTTCCTCTTGTTGCATTCTGACTATAACGTGTTTCAAGTGCTCATTGTTTTTTTTGTTTTTTTGTTTTTTAGTATGTCTTGATTTGCATGGAGCTGTCTGCATTTGTCAATGGCACTCTGAGATGCAGTAAATGTTTTGTGTTTTAGTGTGAGTGGAATTTCAAACTCAGTCTCTGCGTTCTCTTCTCCTCAGAGTGAGCGTGGGTTGTGTGGTTTTTTTGTGTGTGTTTGTGTGTGCAATGTGTATTCTGCAATGTGTTGTTATGCTTATGTGCCTTTGTGTGTTTTTGTTTTTATGTGTTTGTGAGCTTTTGCGTGTACTTGTATTTGTGCGTTTGTGTGCCTTTGTATTTACTTGTTTTTGGGCGTTCGTGTGCCTTCGTGTGTATTTGTGTGTGTGTGTTTGAGTGCCCCTGTGTGTACTTGTTTTTGTGTGTTTGAGTGCCTTTGTGTGTGCTTGTTTTTCTGCCCTTGTGTGCTCTTGTTTTTATGTGTGTGTGTGCCTTAATGTGTACTTGCTTCTGTGTGTCTGTATGCTTTTTGTGTACTTGTTTTTGTGCCTTTATGTGCCTTTGTGTGTACTTGTTTGTGTGCCTTGGTGTGTACTTGTTTTCATGTGCTGCTGTGCCTGTGTGTGCGAGCTGTGTCCCTGTAGCCCTTACATAACCCTCTTCAGTTGCAGCAGCTCCGTTTCACTTATACCACTGCAGCAACACCACTAGCACCACCAGCAGCTAAGCTAATTGCCAGCCCCTTTCCCCTATCTCTCTGGGGGCCAAGGCATCCAGTGAGCAGTTAGGGAGAACTCGTGTTCTGTGTATGCTCTGTTTGAGCTGGGTAAAGCACACAGGGGCAGGAGCGTCGAGTCAAGTCGAGCTGAGCCTTTAAGTGTTTTGCTGGTTGCAGGACATCAAGATGACCTAGTCAGCCAGCAAACCATTCCCCTCTTTAGCCTGTGGTGCTGGACTCACAGCCTACACACGCACACACGCACACACACACACACACACACACACACACACACACACACACACACACACACACACACACACACACACACACACACACACACACACACACACAGCCTACACACACACAGCCTACACACACACACACACACACACATACAGTCACAGCCTACAAACACATACACATACACATACACAGTCACAGCCCACACACACACACACACACACACACACACACACACACACACACACACACACACACACACACAGTTACAGCTTAAAATATACACACACACACACACACACACACAGTTACAGCCTACACACACACACACACACACACACACACACACACACACACACACACACACACACACACACACACACACACAGTTACAGCCTACACACACACACACACACACACACACACACACACACACACACACACACACACACACACACACACACACACACTAAAACACACACCTAAATATAGTGTACACACACACAGTCACAGTCTACACACACACACACAGTCACAGTCTACACACACAGTCACAGTCTACACACACACACACACACACACACACACACACACACACACACACACACACACACACACACACACACACACACACACACACAGTTACAGCTTACAGACACACACACACACAGCCTACACACACACACACACACACACACACACACACACACACACACACACACACACACACACACACACACACACACACACACCATTGTGGACATCACAGAGGCTCTAGGGCCACCGGGTGCTCCTGGTCATCCATGACCCTCTCCCACGAGGTGCCTCCCTGCCCACAGTAACAGCAGAGATATAGAGATATGCCATTGTAATAGGTTGCTATGGGCAACTAACATGACCAGGTTCCGATCTGCCTAAAGGGGCGTGTCATAATACATTGAATAGAACAGTCCTTAGGTCTGCCTAGGTCTGCCTAAAGGGGGATTTCCCCCCCCCCCCTCCCCCTTGCAATAATTGAACCCGGAAACAATGGGCCAATGGAACCTCTCTCTCTCTACTCTCTCTGGTAACAATCCCCCTCGGATATACTGCTGTGCTGTGCCATAGGTCCTTCCCCCTGCGCTCTGCAGGGCTAATTGGTTTGCAGTTCTTTTTTTTGCTGCGGTTGCAGTTGTTACTTTCACTTAATGTCAGTTATAATGTGGGGTTTTCGGTGTGGCTTTGAAGGGTATTGGAGATATAGAGAGGGAAGAGAGATGGGTGAAAAGAAGGGAGAGGAGAGAGAGAGAGAGAGAGAGAGAGAGAGAGAGAGAGAGAGAGAGAGAGAGAGCGAGAGAGAGAGAGAGAGAGAGAGAGAGAGAGAGAGAGAGAGAGAGAGAGAGAGAGAGAGAGAGAGATGATGGAAAGGGGAGTGTCCCCAGAGATGGGAGTGAAAACTTCTTTCTAGTCATCAGCTTGTGCGCTAGTCATCATACACATTGTGAATGCCAATGACTCAGGGTACATTGCTGTGCGCTGGTTGAGCCCGTGACCGCCCCAGCTTCCACCTCCACCATCCGAGCTCAGCCTTCCCCAGCCTTCCTCAGCCACCTTCACCACCAGCCCAGCTTAACCACCAGCCCAGCTCAGCCACCTCCACCACCAGCCCAGCTCACCCCCAGCTCAGCCCCAGCCTTCCCCAACTCTAATAATAGCTCAAAATCTCACATTGCTCCTTGGACTGTACCCAATGCCCCGTACCTATATCACCAGGTGGCTTAGTATAGAAGCATCAACTAAGTGTAAATGTAATGTACGATTACATGCTGCAATGTAATGCAATATTACCTTGTGTGCTATTCTGTAATGCAATGGGCCACCCCAGCCTCCACCTCCAACACCCGAGCTCAGCCCCCTCCTCCACCACCCCAGCCCAGCTCAGCCCCCACCTACACGACCCCAGCCCAGCTCAGCCACCACCCCAGCCTTCCTCAGCCACCTCCACCACCAGCCCAGCTCACCCCCAGCTCAGCCCCAGCCTTCCCCACTCCTCCACCACCCCTACCCACCCCAGCCTCCACCACCACCACCACCACCACCACCCCAGCCTCCACATCTAACAGCCCAGCTCAGCCCCAACCTCTCCCAGCCTCCACATCTAACACCCCAGCTCAGACCCAACCCCCACCAGCCTCCACACCCCAACTCTCCCCACTCCTCCACCAGCCTCCACCACCACTCCAGCCTCCTCCACCACCACCACCCCAGCCCAGCCCTACAGTAAACAAGCCTGTTGGTGGGACGAGCGTGAAGCAAGCAAGTCAGCCCCTTACATCACGACCATGAGGGGTGGGGGGTGGATGGAGGACTGTTCCAGACGGGCAAACTGAATTTGACAGATACTGACAGGAGGCATGTTGATGCTTCAGCTCACCAAGCGAGAAAAAAAGAGGAAAAGGACAGAAAAGGGAGAAAAAAGTTGCGCCTTTTTATGCAGTTGATAAGAGTCAGGAGAAATGAGGCAGAAATCTTCTGTTTGTTTCTCTTCACGTCGCACTGTAGCCCTGTCTGCCCGGGGGACAAGCACGCCAGCGGCTTGGTGATGGGGACGCCTTTTGACACACCTCAGACACAAAACACAAGAGTCAAACGCTGAGGGAAAAAACCAGAAGAAAACAAAAATGAATATTAATGTCACTTGGAAGCGGCAGAGCTTAGGATCCCTGAGGGGGGCGTAAATGTCAGGGGGGGTCCAGAACCTGTTGCCCTTGAGCAACCCCCTTGAGGATTGGAGGGGGTGTGGGGATCATAATGACTTCTGTTTGGCGATAATGAGGCCTAATGATGGCAACGGCCTCCACAGACGACAAGAAGACGAATGATTCGCTTGCATGGGCTGCTCTGCAGAGAGGACTCTGTCGTTCATTTCTCTTTCTCTTTCGTAATTTCTTGCTCGCTCTCGCTCTTTCTCGATGGCTCTCTCTCTCCCTCTCTCTCTCTCTCTCTCCCTCTCCTTCTCTCTCTCTTTCTCTTTTCTCTCTCTCTCTCTCTCTCTCTCTCTCTCTCTCTCTCTCTCTCTCTCTCTCTCTCTCAATTATTCTCTCTCTCTCTCTCTCAATTATTCTCTCTCTCTCTCTCTTTCCCTCTCTCTCTCTCTCTCTCTCTCTCTCTCTCTATTTCTCTCGCTCTTTCTGGCTCTAACTCTCTGAGGTATGGCTTTGTTACCTCTGCATTAAGTATTCTGGGTGCACTTGGTTTGGCTATATAATATGAATATTTATCAGGCAAATATCATAATGCTTTCCAGGAACGCAAATGGATGTTGTCATTTGGTTGCGCTAAAGACAGACAAAGCAATGCCAACTTTTCATGACCATAGAACGTTTATGACATTGGCATCATGTTTATGACTCTGTTATGACACTGTCTTGTCATGTGTATGACTCTCTCTCTCTCTCTCTCTCTCTCTCTCTCTCTCTCTCTCTCTCTCTCTCTCTCTCTCTCTCTCTCCCTCCCCCTCTCTCTCTGTCCGCTTCTGCAGGTGTGTCGTTCAACAGTGTCTACACGCAGATCTGGCGGGTGCTGCTACACCTGGCGGCCGATCCCTTCCCCGAGGTGTCCGACCTGGCCATGAAGGTCCTCAACAGCATAGCGTACAAGGTAATATTGCATTGCATTATCATAGCATAGCATACAAGGTAATATTACATTACATTATGGCATAGCATACAAGGTAATGTTGCATTACTTTACAGCATAGCATACAAGGTAATATTGCATTACAGAATAGCATACAAGGTAATATTGCATTACATTGCAGCATGTAATCGTACATTACATTTACACTTAGTTGATGCTTCTATACTAAGCCACCTGGTGATATAGGTACGGGGCATTGGGTACAGTCCAAGGAGCAATGTGAGATTTTGAGCTATTATTTTACATTACATAACACTTTGTTGATGAGGTTTTCCAAAGCCAGTTCGTTATTTAGGCGTTACATTTTTATTAACACTAGAAAACATCACTCTGATAATGATAGTAAACATCCTCACTGCAAGACGATCTATATGATTTCTCCACTTTGGCAGATTCGAGATGATCTTGTTCTCGATTTCACAATTCACCATTTAATGGTTGGAGGATAATGGTGGATGGTGAGAGAGTCTGGTAGCGAACACTGTTTTGACCGCATTCTTCTTTTACAAGCATCTTTATTTTGGTCTTTCAATAAGATTCGTATCTATATTTATTTTGTAAGTGTTAAGTTAAGTTTTTTGTGAAGAACAAGTCCACATCAACCATAAAGGAAGAGGTGCGTGAAGCCAAGCCCTGCCAAGCACTACACCACAACACACACACACACACACACACACACACACACACACACACACACACACACACACACACACACACACACACACACACACACACACACACACACACACACACACACACACACACTCAATGTTACCTCCAACACACACACACACACACACACACACACACACACACACACACACACACACACACACACACACACACCAGGCACCAACCCCCTTGACTCTCTCCTCTCTCCACCTCCAGAAGCCTTTTGTATTTTGCAAATGCAATTAAACTCCAATGGCTCCCAGTAGGCCTGGCAGGCTGTGTGTGTGGAAGAGGTGGCAGCAGAATGGTGGCGAGAATGGAGCACCATCATAAGTTAAGGGCATAATAACCCCCCGCATTGAGACACACACACACACACACACACACACACACACACACACACACACACACACACACACACACACACACACACACACACACACACACACTCCCCACGCTCTCCATCTTTGTTTTTATCTCCACTGCTGACATCGACAGTCCCCTCACAGCCTGCAGGTCTATGTGTGTGTGTTGTGTAGAGTAGAGGGGTCCCTCGCTTGTGTGTGTGTGTGTGTGTGTGTGTGTGTGTGTGTGTGTGTGTGTGTGTGTGTGTGTGTGTGTGTGTGTGTGTGTGTGTGTGTGTGTGTGTGTGTGTGTGTGTGTGTGTGTGTGTGTGTGTGTGTGTGTGTGTGTGTGTGTGTGTGTGTATTGTGTAGAGTAGATGGGTCCCTCTTTGCTCTGTGTGTCTGTGCACGCATGGGGGTGTGTTTGTGCGAGCGTGTGCGTGCCTGCGTGCGTGTTTGCGGAATGTGTGTGTGTGTGTTGTGAAGTGTGGAGTGGTCCCTCGCCGCTGCTTTAAGACTTCCCCCGTTGTCACCAGCCAGCCATAGAGCCGTGCTGACACGCTTCAGCTCCGCTGCTAGCGTGCAACTTGTGAATTTGTATCAAAGTCTGTGTGTGTGCGTGCGTGCGTGCGTGTGCGAATTTTTTATCAAACTCTGCGTGCGTGCGTGTGCGTGCGTGTGTGCGTGTGCGTGTGTGTGTGTGCATGCCTCGCCTCGCCTCCTGTAGTGTCTCAGGGTTGGTGTCCTGGATGCTGCAGTGTGGTGCGGTGCGGTGCAGTGCTGTGTACCATGGATGATGGCGGCAGCCAGAGAAACCCCTGTTGTCAAGGCAGCATGGGCTCCTCACTGAGCTGTTTACAAAACACAAAGCGTCTCTCCTTCTCCTTATATTTAGTATGTATGGAGGTCTGCAAAGTTTTGGTTTCTCATTTCTCTATTTTTTTCTGAGGGGTAGGGTAGTTCTATAGCCATTTTTATAAAGATAATAACCATGATATAAAAACAAAAAAATAATGAATAAAAAAATGTGAGATTTGTAAACATGACAAACGCATATAATATGGAGTGGTGATGCAGCAGTGGACCTTGACTGAGCCATAAAAAAATGGAGAGTAAAAGTGTCCTCCTTCTATTCAGTTTGTAGTTCTGAAGTTTTATTGGGGCACTTTTAGTCCTTACCATTAAAAAATGGTTGATGTTTGACGATAAATATCATCGCTCACCGTGTCTGAGAATGTGATGCATATTTCAAACAGATTTTAAACCTTCTGTTTGAAGCGGAGTTGCTTACTTTTTTCCCTGAGGCCACCATACCATGCGTTTTTGAGGAAGGTGAATGTTTCTATGTGCTAGGGGGCAAAAACATCCCTTGAAATAAAAGCAGTGAAGGGAGTCACTTTTTAAGTTTTGGTTTGGGATGCTCTTTTCTTTTTCTCCCAGAAGTCACCACATAGTTTTGGGGGATACGTGGAAGGTGTATGCCACCATGTATTAGGGCAAAAAAAACACCATTTAAAATAACAGCAGTGAAGGAAGTAAGAGATCTACATCAAAAACATCAAACTATACTCAAACCAACAAACAAAGAAAAAAACAACTCAGACATCTAGCAGTGTTTTCTTTAGGCCGTCAAAAGCCAACAGGTAAGTAAAAGTCCCTGTCGGAAACACTGTCCACCACCCACCACAACATGGCTTTGACAGCCAAGGTGATTGACTCCATCTGTGGTGTGTCTCAGATTTATTAGAAGTGAGGTACCCACTTGCCACCTGTCTTATCGCATCTCCAAAAAGTTGCACTCAAACTCCAATAAAAAAAACAACAACAAAAAAAGTCACTTCAAAGACGCGCCGACAAGAATAGCTGGCTGATGTTCCCGCACTGCCTACACAATATCCGATGAGCCCTGAGACTTAGATTGGGAGACGAGGCAAGAAGAGAGAGACAACATCTCCACATGAGGGTTGCCAGATGAGGCTGATGATTTCCAGCCCAAAAAAATCTCAAAACCCGCCTGGAAGCACTAAATCGATTGATTTCTATGGCCAAACTTTTTTTTCCTTCACACGGCCTTCCTAAGCAGCCCAATTGGGCGGGAAACTGCCCAATCTGGCAACGCTGCTCCACATCCCGAGACTTGGGGTTTATATATATTCACCAGTCATGCTGATGTGGACATGTTTGGCTTTGAACAGCGAAGATGAAAGTGTCGGTTTCATTAGAGAGGAGTCTGTAACCAGGATTTAAACAGCACTTTGACACCGACAGTTATAAATTGGATTGTCTACTTTTTTTTAAGGACTCTTCTGTTCTTTAAACAGGGACATTAAGGCGTTCTTTCACTTCTCATTAAAAGTTCCTTTAGGATATTTATTCTGGGATTAATTGTCATATTGGATCAAGGCAGTTAATTGGATTTGCAGTAAGAGTTGAAATGTGTTCGTACTAACTTACGAAGCAGATTTGTACATTATGTTGGAGCCTCAATTGAAATACCACTGCTGGTGTTGTTCTGCAGGCTCGTACTAATTGCTAAATACCCAGGCTCAGACACAATCTTTTCATAACATCATAGCTATTTGTCCTTAAGTCTACGTTAATTAAAAGGCAAAGTTTCTTGTTAGTGCCATCCACTGCCCAGAATTCTTTCATTAAATTAAACGAAATAATAAAGCACAGAAAGTGTCAGGGAATGAAACTGTCTTGGGATCCGTTCTGAGATCTTTTGTGTTGAAGATGAGAATGAAAAAACTTCGATCTTCAGATTTGATGTAAGATGTTATCTCTACTTGTCCATTTATCTGACCCTATTTATCTTCTAACTGTGCTCCAAGCAATGTTGTAGCATTATCATCACTGTATACCATCCATCTTGGAGAAAGAAGAAACATCCTGACAGACTTACCTTAAATTATTACGGTATACTTTGCGCATACTTTGACGCAACCTTCACAACATCATTGCTATTTGTCCTTAAGTTTCTCTTAATTAAAAGACAAAAGTTCTTGTTAGTGCCAACGATTGCCCAAAATAGTTTCATGAATAAAAGAAAAATGATCAGCAGAAGAAAAAGACAGTAGGAGAATTAAACCATCTCATACAATCAGTTAAGAGATGTTGTGTTAAAGACAAAAAGCTTTCGATCTTCAGATTTCTGTTGAGATGTTATGTACAGTGACATGTATGGGATCAGGCAGAGTGTGGTGCGAACCTGCAACCTTTTGATTGCCAAACAGGCTTCTCTACCACCTGAGCCGCCACCACCACCCCACAAGAGTCATCAATAGTGGTGTCAACAATAATCGATTGGGCAATGCAATGCAATGCGGGGCATGGACAATTCAATTCAATGAGGGAAGTTCCAGAATCGATGCAGCAATTTTTTTAAGTTTCCATTACTTCCATGGATATTTCAGGAGCAAATGAATGTTAAATTAAATAAAAGCACTTCAAAGCATTGGAAACTGCAAGACTGATACAGAAAACAACCAATAAAATGGTGCTCAGTATCTGACTACTTGTATTGCCTCATCATGACTGATAAAACATTTGCTTTGCTTTCAGTAGAAATGTAATGCATTGCAATGCGTCGTAGAATTGAATCGAATCGAAACGCTACCTCCCAAATCGTAATCGAATCGTGAGGGCAGTGCCAATGCACACCACTAGTAATCAAGAGTTCTAGTCACGTTCCCAGCAATGCTATGGCACACATGATCACCACCACTATACCATCCATCTTGGAGAAAGAAAAACATCCTAACATCCTTACTTTGAATTATTAAATGTGCACTTCGTGCCCAATTGTACATCCCGTTCCTCGTGGGGTCAACTGTGTTATAAAAATGTTGTCTGTGCAGCTTGGTTTTGGCGCAGTGGGTAATTCATAAATAAGTGAACAGATGCACTTTGGAGGAAGAAGGACGGTCTGTACAGTCTGCAGAAACGACAGTGGGGACAGGCAGTAAAAGCTCCAAAGCCTGGACGCTATGACCATCATTAACCATAATAACACTGCATCATGAGAATTTGTTTATTATTATTTTTGTATAAAAGCTCTTAGTTGTTATATAAACAGTTTTTAACTAATTAACGGCTGAACACTATGCAATGCTGAACATTTCCCCACAATTTCTACTGCATGGATAAAGTAGCTGAGATTGGTACACAGCTTAGCTGGTTCGAGAACACCGAAATCATAATCTTCCCACAGTAACTCCCAACAAGTCTAAACCTCTGAGATGGTTAAATGGGCAAAAAAACAACATCATACTAGTAAGCTTGAAGTAGTATGATGTGTTGAAATTACATTATTAATAGTGAATTTGGAGCCAGTGTGAAACTCCGAAATGGGCTCTGCTCATAAACAGTAAGATGATCTCTGTTCTTACACTTGGCCCCAAAAAACAGTTAAGGCATAATTGGTTTTTGTGGAATAATTACCCAAAGATTCCACCCAAACAAAGTGTTTTGATGATGCATGGGTCCTCCACCAGTCTGAACCCTGGTCTATTTCCTCTCTAATTGAAGAAAAATAGACTTTTGTGTCGTACACTCTGACCAAATAGGGTCGTGTGCCCCATTAGAGAGTGTATTGACGATTTTACGTTATTGATGATTTATTGGAAGAATACATAAATGATGAAAAGAATTCAAGAGAAAATACAGACCAATTTGAGTGAGCAAGATGTGGTCTTGTCATATTTTGTTGATTTGTTGATTGTTTTCAGTAGTTGTTTTTGTTTTTGCACTACTGCAGTCTCTCAATGTTCTCTCCTAATACTGCTCGTTATCACTGGCTGTACACAGTTCACATGATTTTTTTTCATATCCTTTTTATACATGGATTCTAAATTTTTGTTTTCCCCTGGCTGCGCACAGCTCAACCTCTGATTGTTGGAAACCGCTGTCGGTCAAAAACTTAGCTCACGTGGTGGGCTGCCAGTGTCTTGCCCCTCCTCACAACACCTTGTTTAGAAACAAAAAAAACCCATGTATTGCCATTATTGCATTTCCTATATGGTCAAACAGTCCTATCCTAAGGAATCTAAGCCAACAGCACCCCCCAAAAAAATGGGAAATAGTGGCAGCCTAGATGGAAGCACTGACCACGAACAACCTCTCTCACTGCCAAGCACCTCTAAGACTTTGCATAGGAAATGTGCAGCTTCATTTTTTTCTTCCTTTCTCTCTCTCTCTCCCTCTCTCTACCTCATCATTCTTTAATGAGACTTTGATCTCGAACAGTGTGGTGCCAGCACAGCCTCCCTGCGCAATCAACCTGTAAGAATCTTCACATTAGCTGACTGGAATGTTGTAGAGAGCCCCTTGACTCTCCTGCTCACTCTAGTTCTCGCTCGTTCTCTCTCTCTCTCTCTCTCTCTCTCTCTCTTGTTCTCTCTCTCTCTCTCTCTCTCTCCCTCAGTCGCGCATGCGCTCCCTAGCTCGCTGTTCGCTCTGATCCCCACATCAGTGTCCGACAGCCGCCTCAACACTGCATCAGGACGACACACAATGAATGTTAAAAAACATGGCTGCTTCTTCAGGACGTGTTTGCGATTTCATTTAGTCTGTTTCATTCCTTTTCGTGAGATTTCCTAGAGGGCATCGAGAAACACACCTGAGGGGGAGGGACTGATTTCGTTGTCCACATCACAACGAAATCAGTCACGCCCAGGGTGTGTAGTTTTGTGTTCGTAATAAAGATCAAGTTTATCGATTCATTATGAGAAGCCAAGACGGTTGTGTATTTTGTTTCATTACCTGTCTACGGACGTGATTTATTCCGCTCTGGTCTCGGAGTCTAATTAATATTTTTGTCCTCCTCCTTCGTGTGTGTGTGTGCATGTGCGTGTGTTTGTGTTGGGATTCTTTCAGATTGCTGCTTGGCACATTTCCATAGTGTCAATTCTTTTTGCCTTGCACTCCCATTCGTTTATTTTTCATGGCTCAGTTTTTTTAATGAAGCGCCGGTGTGCAAACACTAGCAATTAATGTCTCCTCTCCGCACAAACTCCCAAACATGCCAGCCACTGAAGAGAGTTCTAAACACACACACACACACACACACACACACACACACACACACACACACACACACACACACACACACACACACACACACACACACACACACACACACACACACACACACACCTTCAAACTCACTAGCAGCAGCTAGCGGGAATTAGCATAGAAATCAAATAAAAGCCCGACTCCAGATGGCAGAAAGGGAGGGTTAGCGGAAGGAGAAGCAGGAGAGAAGAAAAAAACAAACAGTTGCAATTGTTTGATTGCTGAAGGTTTTTTTCCCCCTTCTGTTGCTCCTCTGTAAACAAGTCTGTATCCATCAGTGTTTCATTACTTCTTTTGTGCCAATTAAGGCCTCCGTATTGCCTAGTTGAGAAGCGAGCGCTTAATGCATCACTCTACTGCTTTTTAGTAATGATGTCATTTTGCCGGTGAGTGCCTGTCAGTAGAGCAGGGTTGCCAGATGTGGCTGATGATTTCCAGCCCAAAAAGTGCTCAAAACCCGCCTTGAAACACTAAATCCCACTCAATTCTATTCATTTCTATGGCCAAAAATCCACTTTTATCCGCAGACGGCCATTCTAAGCAGCCCAATTGGGCAGGAAACTGCCCAATCTGGCAACACTGCTGGAGAGAGGGCCCTGCTGTTGTGTTGTGTTGATTGCAGCTGCTCTGTTCCCCTCCCCTTTATTCCCAATCTCACTAGTGCTAATCTATCACATCATCTCCCCGCCAACTCATTTTCCACCCTCGACTGTAGATTGACCTTGTTGAGATTTTTCCCATGTGTTTTTTTAAATATGTGGTTTAGTTAAAAAATGAGACGTTTGAGTTTCTCACAACAATGAAAGAGTCACCTTGTCAATGTCAAGCGAATGTGTGCCATTTGCCTCTATCGACTGTAGATTGAACTTGTTGAGATTTTATCCATATGTTTCATGCATATGTTTTCAAAGATGCTGCTAAGTTAATAATATAAAGTTTCTGTTAGCATTGGACGTATCATAGCAATTGTAAGTGAATGTGTACCAAGGACACATTTGACTTGGAAGTGGTGAAAACATGCGGTGGTAGTGCTTTTTCTGTGCAGTTATAATGTGGGGTTGTCTGGCCAAAGTGCACACAGGCCATGCAATGCAATTTTTGCTAACACTTAACTTGACGCCAGCAACGACATGTCGGTGTCATAACGCAGTCATGGACGTGTCATAATTATGTAAATGTCATGAACATTTTGCGACAGTTGTCATTATGTGACATCTGGTTATGGTAAAGACAGTCCAAACAATGTCAACTTGTCATGACCATAAAGCATTTATGACGTTGACATTATGTTTATGTCTTGTCCATGAGTGTCAAAACAGTATCTCGACCCAGTCACGTCCTGCATATGACGTGGGTGCCAAGTCAAGTGTTGGCCAATTTTTAAGTAATTATTTTTCCATTTTTAGTTTTTGATGGCTAGTGCCTATCAGGAGCGGGGGCCTTGCATTTTTTCCCCACATTTTTTCAGGAAAGGTTTTCACCGTACACCCACTGCACTGTGGTGAGTTGTTTTTAGTGGAATACCTCGACTTAGTGACTCACGGTGTGCCTGGGCCTCAGGCTAGTGTGGTGGTGTGTGTTGTATTGTGTTTTTATGATGCATGACGTGTGTGCATCTGTTTCCACAGGCTACCATGAATGCCCGGTCACAAAGGATCCTGGACTGCGGCTCCTCCACACAGTCGGCCCCCGCCAGCCCCACCAGCAAAGGCACGCACATACACCAAGCTGGGTGAGTAGTACACCCATGAGTCCCTCATCCTCATTCAGACTCACACAATCAACACTGCAAACGGGGTGCAGAATGCAGAGAGGGAACACAACTCGCAACACTACACAACCAGGGCGGTATGCTCAGAACCTCGCTCAGCAGTAAACCAGGACCCCGTTTCTTGAAAGCATCGTTGCTAACCAGTTAGCAACTTGGTTGGTTGTCAATGGGAAATTGCTTTGCGTTCAAGTAAGTTGCTCACTTAGCAGCAACGTTGTCGAGAAATGCACCCCAGGTGAAGTTCACCTTGAGGTAGTAGTCAATCACATAATCAAAGAGCCTGGAGTCCTCATTTTCCTAACTAAATGATGCCTGCAGGTGTATCTATTAGTGTGTTTGCCACGTCCTGTATGTTAACGATGTTAACTGGTTTGTCACTTAACCATGTCCTAAGTATACTCCTCAGATGTGTATCAGTTACAACAGTTGTTATTAGCGGCCAACACCACCAGTTTTGGCAAGTGTCACCCATAGTTTAGACCCACCTCCTGCTCCCCTCTTTGTGTTCTCTGGTTATACTATGTTCCATATTCTGATTTATACACTGAAATCTACACCATGATCGTATTCTCGTCTACTGCTCCTTTTTTTGGCCCAATACACACACCACCACCACTACATTACACTATACCTTAGTCACAACAATAGTTGATAGTTACCAGCACTCTTGTTTTGCCTGGTTTTCCACATATTTTAGACCCATCTCCTGCTCCCCTGTCTGTGGTCTCCTTTTTCACCCAAACACCCATTACCATTTGTCCTGCCACTACTACGACAGTCAAAAAAAGTTGAGGCGCACACAAGGCTTGCAGGTTCAAAAAGTGTATTGTGGCCGACAAATTACAAAAGTACTGGAGACACTGATAATGGACTAGGTCCGAAACGATTGTAGCTCCAGATATTTTCTGTTGACTTCTTTTGTTAATTTGTCGACCACAATATACTTTTTGAACCTGCAAGCCTTGTGTGCTCATCTTTGTTTGACTGTCCTAGTATCACTATTTTTGCTGAGCAGTCGCACCAAGCAACAAGCGATTCTAAGTTAAGGCGCAGACACCAACTCTCTTTGTTTCCTTCCACTACTACCAAAGATTTTTTTTTTCCTTTTGGCTCACGCATACGTGGAAAGGTTATTCAGTTGATTGTTTTGCATGGTTTGCTTGACAAATGCAGTAACATCTGCCCTTTGTTGTTATATTGCATTTAGTATCACCACCACAACTACCATAGACCCACCACCACCACCCCATCTTTTGCATTTTGCTGCTCCTGCTTATATTGACCGGTGCTGCAATAAATTGTGTGTTTTCTGAAAAAGTCGAATGACGCTGCTACTTTCTGAGCTGGACCCTCCTCCTCCTCCTCCTCCTCCTCTTCTTTCTCCACCTCTTCTTCTAAAAAGACCCACCACCACCACCCCATCTTTTGCATTTTGCTGCTCCTGCTTATGTTGACCGGTGCTGCAATAAATTGTGTGTTTTCTGAAAAAGTCGAATGACGCTGCTACTTTCTACTAAAGCATGTTGTATGTATGCGTAGTGTAGTGCGTCCCACAGTTCCAGCTCATCTCAGGAGCCCCGCACTCAATCCCCTATGCCATCATTTGAAAAGAACCTCCACCCCATCTTTTGCATTTCGCTACTCCTGCTTAAGTTGATCAGTGCTGCTGTAAATGGTGCTGTTTTCCTGACGCTGCCATTCTCTGCTCTGCATGTTGTGTTGTATGTCCGTATGTTAGTGCGCCCCACAGATCCAAACGCTCTTCATCTCCTTCCAGTGGCTCGCCACCCATGCCCAGCGCCAGCAGCTCCAGCCTGACCAACGAGGTGCCCAAGCCCCCCGCCCGCGACTCCTCCGGAGGCGCCCCGCCACCCTCCTCCTCGGCCTCCTCCTCCACCTCCACCGTCACCGGCACGGCCGCGCGGCCCCCCTACACGCCAACGCTGGGCGGCCAGGCGCCACACTCGCACCAGTTCCCACGCACGCGCAAGATGTTCGACAAGGGGCCAGAACATGTAAGAGTCGCCAGGATCATGTTGGACCACCGTCTCCTTCTTTTCTTTCTCCTCCCTCTTCTGTTTCTTCTTCCTTCCTGACTTCATTCACTTCTTCCTTCTCTTTCTTACTCCTTCTTCTCCTCCTCCTCCTCCTACTCTTTCTTCTCCTCCTCCTCCTCCTCATCTTCCTCCTCATCTACCTTCTCCTCTTCTTCCTCTTCCTCCACCTCTTCCTTATCTTGCTCCTCCTCCTCTTCCCCCTCTTTTTTCTCCTCCTCCTCCTCCCTCTCTCAGGATTGTTGGTGGAGAAGCTGCCAATGAAAGCTGTTGTTTCTGTTGACTATTTGTTGAAGACCACCTCGAACCTCAAAACCTACTCTCCCACTTAATCCCATTTTTTCTCCTCCTCTTCCTCCCCTAGCTTCCTCCTCCTCCTATTCCCTCCTTCTACTCCTCCTCTTCTTAGCCTTTTTGATACAGAAGCCACAGAGAAAAGTTCTTGTTGCTGTTTATTGATGTTAATGTTGCTTGCTGGTGTTTCTTGCTGGCTCTGCCGCAGCTGTGTGTGTGAAACAAAGAGGGCAACAGCACTTATGTAATCTGATACAAAGCCAACTGAATTCTGTCTACTGAAGGCGTGTGTGCGTGTGCGTGTGTATGTGTGTGTGTGTGTGCAAGCGAGCGAGCATACGTGTGTTGAAAGAAAACTCCATCTACAAGCTCCTCTGCTCTCTCTCTCTCTCTCTCTCCCTCTTTCTCTCTCTCTCTCTCTCTCTCTCTCTCTCTCTCTCTCTCTCTCTCTCTCTCTCTCTCTCTCTCTCTCTCTCTCTCTCTCTCTCTCTCTCTCTCACGCACCCACACACATACACACTGCAGATGGTTGCTGCTGCTGCTGTACTACAATAATAAGCAGACTGTTTATGTGGCCATTGATTTTCAATGTGCTGCCATTTTCCTGAAGGTCAAGGGGAGAGGTGTTTTTGACAAATCATTTTCTTTTCCGACATTTGCAATAACAATATACCGACTCATACCTCTCTCTCTCTCCCTCTTTCTCTCTCTCTCTCTCTCTCTCTCTCTCTCTCTCTCTCTCTCTCTCTCTCTCTCTCTCTCTCCTCTTTCTCTCTCTCTCTCTCTCTCTCCTCTTTCTCCTCTTTCTCTCTCTCCCTCTCTCTCTCTCTCTCTCTCTCCTCTTTCTCTCTCCCTCTCGCCGACTTCCTCTCTTTCACTCCCCTTCCCCTGCGTGCGTGCGTGCGTGCCTGCATCTGATCTTTGACCTCACTGTATCGCTCTCATCTCTCTGATTCCATCTCAATCCTTTCTTTTCTCACTTCCTTCCCCTCTCTCTCTCTCTCTCCCTCTCTCTCTCTCCCTCTCTCTCTCTCTCTCTGTTCATCTCTGGTATGTATTTCTGTTTCTTGTCATTTAACCAGGTTGAACTCTGTTTTTTTCTGTATGTGTGTGTGTTTGTGTCACCATGTCATCTTCTTGTCCATCAGTGTTGGGTATCGCTACTTTTGAAAGTAGTCAGTTATGTTACTACGTTAATATCAATTAAAAGTAATCCGTTATGTTACTACGTTACCCATTAATAAAAGCAACGCGTTAGAGTGCTTGTGCGTTACCAACAATTAAAACTTGTTACTTGTAACGCGTTACTCCCAACACTGTTGTCCATGTCCCTGGATATCCCATGATCCTCTCTGTCCTCTGTTGACCAGGGGGCGGGAGAGGATGGTGACGAGCCGACGCCCCACAAGAACTACATGCAGACCATGCAGACGGGCCTCTGCGACTGGAGTGCCAAGTACTTCGCCCAGCCCGTCATGAAGGTAAACGCGCACACACGCACACACGCACACACACACACACACACACAAACACACACACACACAAACACACACACACACACACACACACACAGACAGACACACACACAGACGCAGACACAGACGCAGACACAGACACACAGGGTAGCAGAGCGGTCAATACCGACTTCTTCAGAATGTAAAAAAAAAACCTCTTCCATTATTCCTTGTGCCCAGGGCCGCTGACAGTTTTTTGCTGGGCCCAGGACAAGATCACCTGAAAGGGCCCACCATCCAATACATAGAATGTAATGGAAACCCAATTTTGGGCCCTCTCTCTCGCTGGGACCGGGACAAATGACCCCTTTGTCGTCGTCGCCCCCCCCCCCCCTGTGGGCTTCCCTGCTTGTACCTTGTTCTCCTTAATGCAGGTGATTTGGGTAATTAGTCCATCTACTTGACTGATCATTCGTGTGATAATTAGGTTCAGCTGATTCAGGAACAAGAACAAGGGTCGATCGAAACATGCAGCTTGGCTTTAAACTCCCCAAGGGCAGGGTGGACTGAGCACTACTTGTTTTGCCTGTTTTGTTTGTTTGTTTATTTGTTTGTTTGGTTTTTAGATGCGTCCCAGCATCTCTATAAGAGGGTCTGTCCGTCCGCTGTCCGTCCGTCCGTCCGTCCGCCCGTCCGTCCGTCCGTCCGTCCGTCCGTCTGAAACGCATTCCTTGTCTGAAACGCTGTCTTGTCTGAAACGCTGTCTGAAACGCGTTCCTTCCTGTGTCCACAAGGCGGAGGCAGAGAGGCATTTTGGCCTGGAGCGAATGTGTGTCAAAACGTATACGATATGTTACCAAACCGGCAAGGCTAAGCTGATTGCATTGTGAGACAACTGAGGGGTGCATTCAATTTTCAGCATTGTTTTGCGTTTGGACAGTGGTAGGCAACTTCGTTCCTTCTCCACAGCACACCAACACCACTGTGAGTGTCACTTAATGTTCACGGTCTTGTGATAGGCCTACACTTCGGCTGACAGTGTCGCATTGTGCAGCTATTTTGGTTCATCAGAATGGAAATTAACGATTTACAAGTCGGCAGGCAGTATTTCACACAGATGTTTGTGCTCGGATAGAGGGGCGTTAGCATTGCATAACGCTCCACGACATGGAGCCGTAATAAGTTCACAGGCGCCCAGCAGCGCTACAGCACTTCCTCTAAACGCGAGTTTGCAAACATTCTGCCACTACGTTTCAGTGAGTAGTCAGTGTTCTCGAACTAGTAGACAGATGGGCCATTTGCATTTCACATACGCTGTGTTACTGTTGTTCTCGGGCATATTGCAAGGGAGAACGCTCCACGACATGGAGCCGTAATAAGTTCACAGGCGACCAGCAGCGCTACAGCTCTTCCTCTAAACGTGAGTTTGCAAACATTCTGCCACTACGTTTCAGCGAGTAGTCAGTGTTCTCGAACTAGTAGACAGATGGGCCATTTGCATTTCACATACGCTGTGTTACTGATGTTCTCGGGCATATTGTAAGGGAGAGTCGTTTTCTGCTGGCGCTCAGAGAGAGCACGGGACAGAACGCGTCTTTTGCTTCGTTTGCAGTCGTATGCATTTGGTAAACTCTGCCACTGAAGCTCACTGCTTTGTGCCTTGACGGTAAAAAGCTGGCATTGAAAATTAAGCGCACAATGCATCCAAAGTGTGAACCCATAGCGCATGATTCACCCAAACGGTTTTATTTATTTATTAGGCTATTTGGCGATGTTTAGTTTCTTTCCCACATGCACATGACGCTGAAATGGCGTGATAGCCTACTAAAGGTTGATAAATAACCTAGTACTAATAATATCTGGTAATTTGTAATGTAGCCACTTGATCTATGTGAAATTTGAAATTAGATGCTTCTTTTCCAAATCCAAGCATGATGACCTTATTATAGTCTAAACTGCAAAATACAAAGCTTTGTCTCGTCATTTCACTGCCTGCCACATTATGTGGAGTTTCCATGGGCAATAGGCTATGACCAATAAACAAAAAGCACATCCTCAGAGGGGGGTGGGCGTTGACAGGTTAGGAGGAGGCCAGCGGGGCGTTTTGGGGGGGAAAAAGGTTGGAACTGGCATAGAGGGACGCATCTGTTGTCCGCCTGTCAGCCTTGTTTTATTTGTCATTACTTTGTTCAGATCTTCACCTCTTTTTCATCTGTAGTTGTAGAGTTGAGAGAGTATCCTGAAGAAATGTAAAGATGCATTGTGTAATATTCTTAGTAGTTAATTTCCAGAATAAGAATTGTCTTGTTAGTACTGTCCTGTCTATTTGCCAGCCTTGCTGGTGGTGTGCTCAAATGAGCTACCGTCAAGATGAGCTACGAACACACTTCACTAGCGCCCCCTAGGAGTTTTGGCTATGTTAACAGCCTATTTGGACGAAGCAGCCCATATCGACAGGACAGTGCACTTTTCCGCAGGTATTTTGTTTCTAAATGTCTTGTTTCTAGATGCTAGATGTCTGATCAATGTGCAACCCCCTCAAGCATCAGCTCCCCTCGTCCCTGGTCTCGACGGGGTAGAGAGTGGAGTTAGCTGTGGAGCTCTGCTAATTGGCAGCCCGGACAGCCGGCCCATGCTGTCATTAATAATGCACTGCTGGAGGATCAGGGAGAAATCTTTGTTAGCGATTTGAGTGTATGTGCGCATACACTCACTCACACATAGTTTAGGATTGTGTCACACACACACACACACACACACACATGTACACACACAGCTGCACCCATACACACACACACACACACACACACACTCCCACTCAAATGCACACTCAGATATAAAAAAACACTGTCCAACAGTGCAGTGCAAGTTCAGAGGCTGTGTCAAAAGTGCTTGCGTTTGCATATGCATGCGCACTCAGTGAGATGATCCATCTGATCTGTTCATCAGCTTCGTGACTCTGCAAAGGTGGTCGGTGCTAAGTGGAGTTGTGCTCATCATAGCCTCCACAGGTCTTTCCCCTGAAGGCAAGGCTGGGGCGGGGTTGTGTTTTAATAATGAAGACCGACAGTGCCAGTGTTCATGTTTGGAAATCAAAGTGCTGCCCCCTTTGATGCGGGGGCGTCGGACGTACTGTACCAGTGTTTCGCCTTGAGGAGTTGTGTGATGATAAGACGACAAGGCGTCACTTGATTGCCTTTGTCACGCAACAGAGTTAAAAAGGCAGACTCGGTTGTCCCTTGTGGGTGCACCGTGCGTGCCGAAGAGGACGTGAGGTTGTGTTGTGCTCGACAGAAGACCTTGGCTTGCACTCACGTCCATGGGGCATGACAGCCCAGCGGTCTCGAGTCTTGCTAGAGAGCCCTTTCTTGTCAAGTCAGAGGAAGCTTGAGGTCGAGGTCAACGGGTTTCATAGTCAGCGGGAGCGATGCGCACAAGAAACAATATCTCCACTGACAACACACAGGATTGTGTGCAGTGGAGCGTTGAATATCTAAACTTGAAAGGGCATGTTTTGCTATGCATCGACACATAATGGTGGCCAAACCGTAGGAATGTGTCGCCTTGCAGCCGCGAATGCATCCCAATATGTCGACTGTGTAAGAACCCTAGAGGCCACTCATCTCAACCCGACTCTCTCAGCGGAAGACTTTGAGCTCACGTCCATGGGTCCTGGTGGCAAAAGTCTGGAGTCTTGCCTTGCCTTGCCTTGAGTCCTTCCTTGTCAACTCAGAAGAAGCTTGAGGCCAACTTTAAGATGGGTTTAAGCATTCAACATTTTCTCCGCCGAATAGAATTGTGTGCATCGACGTGTCCAGTATCAAAAATTCAAAGGAAGTGACAAGTGAACCGTGGCGGTGTATAACCTTGTGGCCGCATATCGATGCGTCTACCATTTATTGCCTCTCAGGCTTCCCATCCCAACTTGAATTTGTCAGCTGAAGACCTTGTGCTCACGTCCATGGCTCCTTCTGACAGTAGCAGTCTTGAGTATCGCTGCAGTCCTTTCTTGTCAACTCTAAAGAAACTGAAGGTCAACTCCAAGGCGGGTTACACTGTCCAAGTGCTTAAGCATCGACCCCACTGACAAAAGCACAGTGTTGTTCCTGATCATCAGAGTAGTAAGACATTGAAAGGACTCGTTTTGGACATGGTGGGATAAGTGCGTTGAGATGAGGGGTCTTACATAGTCAATGCATCAGTATGCCTTCGTGGCCGCAAGGCTACGTTCTGGTAGCCATTAGGCGCTTTTCCACTGCCGGTTTTCTGGTAGGCCTACAGCGCGACTCGGCCGCCACTTTTTGCTTTTCGATTGGGCATGACACGAAGGCATACTGATGCATTGACTATGTAAGACCCTTGAGGCCCTCGGATCCTCCAGCAACAGTGAATCTTGAGTCCTTACTTGTTAACTGGGACAAAGTTTTAGGTCAGCTCTTATGCCTCGGTCACATACGTGCGTGCATCAGCTGTGTTGCGTTGTTTTCCCAATCCGCCCTGGCTGATGACACTTGTTGCTGACTGGCTCCATTGCGTCGCCTTTAATGAAAATACCTCTTGTCAAGAAGTTGACAAATCAACTTTTGACAGATCACGCATTTCTTTCTCTCTGTGGACCTACGTGGGTCGCTTTGACGGCATATCTGTCAAACACACCTTGTCCGTCATTCTACTTTGACACATGTGTGCATGTGTGTTGACCCACTGTTAAGCTTCTGAGGTCAACATCCTCCCCTTCCATACCACCCCACCTCCATCCCTTCACCCCCCCACCCCACCCCCCCGTTCCACTCTGTTGCACCTGTCCCACCCTTCATCCATACCTCACTCTCAGTGGAGGAAGAGGAGGGAGGAGGGGGAGAGGCCTGTGTCAGCGTTGTCGTCTTCTCCTTCACAAGGCAGCGGCTGACTCTGTCAACTTTAGATGTTGTGGCTGCAGTGAGCCTTTGCGTTCTTCCCGACTCCGAAACAAGCTTTCTTCAAGTAGAGCAGAGCGAAGAGAAATAGAGAGAGAGAGTGCGAGCGAGCGAGAAGAAGAAGAGAGGGGGGGAGTAGAGAGAGATGCTGCGTTGCAGTATTTTTCAGTGCTCCCTATAAACTCTCTTTTATTATCGCCGACCACAGCTCACCCTGCTTCCCCCTACGTCTCTCGCTCACCCCCCCGCCCCGTATAGCTCTCTCTCTCTCTCGCTCTCTCTCTCTCTCTCTCTCTCTCTCTCTCTCTCTCTCTCTCTAGTTCTTTCTGTCTAGCTCTCTCTCCATCTCTCTCTATCGTTCTATCTATTTCTCTCACTATCGCTTTATCTATCTATTTCTCTCTATCTCTCTCTCTCTCTCTCTCCCTCTCGCCCACTTGCTCACTCGCTTCCTCGCTCGCCCACCAAACCCGCCCACTACCACCGCCACACAGGTTATAGTGGATGCCTCTCTCTCTCTCTCTCTCTCTCTCTCTCTCTCTCTCTCTCTCTCTCTCTCTCTCTCTCTCTCTCTCTCTCTCTCTCTCTCTATCTATCTATCTATCTATCGATCTATCTATTTTTCTCTCCCCCCCCATCTCTCTCTCTCTCTCGCCCACTTGCTCACCCGCCCACTACCACCGCCACACAGGTTATAGTGGATGCCTCTCTCTCTCTCTCTCTCTCTCTCTCTCTCTCTCTCTCTCTCTCTCTCTCGCCCACTTGCTCACTCGTTTCTACCGCCGCCACGCAGGTTAATAGCGGATGCCTGTGTCAGCACAGCAGCAGCAGCGACTCGAGTCGTGGGCCAGAGTACGGATGGCTGGCTGCCCTTAATTGGTTTACTTGTTTATTGTTTGTTTGTGTTGATGTGTGTGGATGGGTTTAAGCCAGCTTATATCAACAATCTCCAAGAAGAAAACCCATTTAAGTGACTCCTCAGATGATAAGAGGGATGAGATGGAAGGGTAGCATATGGCTGTGTGCGTGTGTACGTGCAGGCTCGTGCGTGAGCGAATGAGTGTGTGTGTGTGTGCGTGTGCGTGTGCGTGTGTGTGTGCGCGCGTGCGTGCGTGCGTGCGTGCGTGCGTGTGTGCGCCTTTCTGCGCAGGGGTCCATATGCATGTGATGAAGTGGTGAGTGTTACGGTTTTCAGCTTCTGTGCGTGTGAGTGCTGGTGTGTGTATGCGCTGTGTGTAAGTATGAACAGTTCATAATTCCTCTGGTAGAAACAGTTTAGAAGGAGATATTATTTCCAGTTCCTTCTCTCTGCATCTCAGGGCCTGTGGAAGTAGGGAAACGATTTATGTGTTTGGGACTACGAATGCATGCGAATGTCTGACTTTGAGCACAAGTGTCTTTTATTCTGGAAACAAATACACTAAGGAGATCATGTTCTATAAGTTGTATTTGGATTTTTCTATTGTTACAATGAGATTAAACAAAAAGGGCAAAAATGACAAAGACAACAATGTTAGCCCCCTGGTCATTAATAGTCAATACGGTGCCATTTATGAACCAAAGCTGACAACTAGCTGACAACTGACAGCTGCTTGTATTTACTTCATGAATACTTTTGACTCTGGCTTTCTGTGGTGGCTGAGATAATATATACAGGTATAACACTGGTTTTGTTTGTGCTTTTTCACATGCGCTGTGTTGTCTTTGTGTAGGGAGAACGCTGATGTACTAACAGACGCCCATTATTTTATTTGCCTGCTTTGGAAACAAAAGGTTTGGTGCTCTCACATACACTCTGTGTGTTCTATTTGTGTAGCCAGAGCGAGCAGTCGTGTTTTCGTCTGTGCTCGCGGTACATATCGTATTAGTGGAAAGCAATGCATATTCTCACACAGCTTTTTTTGGTCACAAAACGTGTTTTCTCACATGCACTCTGTGTTGGTCTGTGTCGTTGTATGCATCATGCACCACGTCAGCAAGGATGGCTGAGGAAGAAGCTTGAGGGCAATCAGAACCTGCTATATGGAGATATCAGACTTTATCACTTTTTATAACATATTAACAGCTTTTTGTGTGAAGCAAGTCCTTTTTTTAAATGTCTGAAATGGAAACAAAAAGTTTGTTCTCACCTGCACAAACCTAATATTTCATGGAAAGTAAGAGTTTGTTTGGTCTCTGCTTGCTTGCGTTATCAAATTAACATGGTGGCTGGGTGGTGATCCTATTTTGTGTGCTCACATTAGAGAATATTGTGTGTGTCCACCCAACATTGTTGTGTGTTCGTAAAAGTTTTCGTCAATGCTTGCTGCCTTATTTAACATTGGCATTGGTGGCTACAGAACCCTCAGTCATGTTTTTTCGTGTGTGGAGCAAGCACCAATGTGTTTTTTACACACACATTATTTTTGTGTGTCTGTATTGAATACATGTGAATTGTTCTCTACATTATATTCTCTGGTTTATTTAATCGTGTGGTAGGAACAGCTGTACATAGAATCAGTGTTGCCAGATTGGGCCGGTGCCCGCCCAATTGGGCTACTTGGGATGAGCGTCTGCGGGTACAAACGGGAAAAATTGGCCATTTGCCGTTTTTTTTTCCCCAGCCATTTTGGGCCCATAGAAGTCAATGTAATTTGTTGATTTTGGGCGGAACTTAGCGCATTTTGGCGGTTTTTGAGAAGCTTTTGGGCGGGATTTGGTCAGACACATGGCAACACTGCATAGAACTGCTGTGTATAAAGGCATCACACTTGTTTTCTGCTGGTGTTTAAAACAAAAAAGAAACAGTGTGTGTTCGGCCTGCTTTTTTGGTCAACAAAACATGTGTTCTTGCATGCACTCTGTGTTTTCGCCGTCTGTGTTTTCGCAATGCTGTGCTGTTGTACATATCACATTAGCGTAGCTGAGGGGCCCTCAGTAATGGATGCCAGTGAGCTTGGAGATGAGAGGAGCGGAGGGAGGGAGGGAGGGGCCCGGGAGAGGCCGAGGGCCACGTGTTACTTACTACTCGGCTGC
>NC_085857.1:36879151-36906651 GCF_034702125.1 Engraulis encrasicolus
ACACACAGATATCCCCATTCTCAATTGACACACACACATGCACAGCCATATTTGCATGCATGTGCACACACACACACACACACACACACACACACACACACACACACACACACACACACACACACACACACACACACACAGACACATCCCAATACCAACATTTGTCACATGTTAACCCCTCCGCTTCACTGGGACAGTTGGAATGAGTGAGCATATTAATAAAGTAAAACACATCCAAATTCACATTTTACACACACACATGCACACATACACGTACGTACACACAGGTGTACGTCAAATCTAATGCCAGCATAGTAAGAATAAATTAACATATCCAAATTCCCACGACACACATACACACATACACACAAACACACACACACACACACTTAACCACATTTACATAGACGCAGACACACAGACGTCAAACCCCTCACCCCACCCCCCACAGTACGAGCTGCACAGTTGAAATGAGCGAACGCATTAATGACATACTGTACATGGATATCCCCATTCTCTTTGGACTAACAAATAATACATAGCCATATTCACACACACACACACACACACACACACACACACACACACACACACACACACACACACACACACACACACACACACACACACACACACAAATGCACACACACTCACACACACACACACACACACACACACAAATGCACACACACACACACACACACACACACACACACACACACACACACACACACAAATGCACACAGACGTGCGTCAAACCCCAGCCTCACTACCGGCAGCACTGTAGGAATAAGTAAACACATTAATGAAGAGGGTAGCAACTCATCTCATCTCATCTCATCGCCTCTCATCCTCCCTGCGTCTCAGCATCTGAGCCCTCCAGTGCCTTTCTCACGCTCGTGCCCCCCTCCCTCTCCCTCCCCCTCCCTCTCCCTCCCCCCCTCTCTCTCTCCCTCTAGTGTCTCTGCTGCCGTCACCATGATGCAGGCGTGTACTCCTGTAATTAGTAGATGAGAGTCGTTCGCTTAGAGCGTCTTTACTTATTCACTCTCCCCCCGCCCCCTCCCCCCCCTTTGGAAACTTCCCTGGTGCCTCACCATCGGCGGCTAACAGTGCGTCACTGCCAGCCTCTGTAGTTGTGGTGCTGCTGCTGCTGCCGTGCCAGGCCGTGTGTCCCGAAGCACTTGCACACTTAGATGTTTATGTTTTTTTTTGCTCTACCTCCGCTTGGAAATGCATCACAGATCCTGGTCACCTCCTGGTGGTTTCGTTCTCGTGGTGTTTACTTGACCTTAAAGAACGAAGCGTAATATCGTCAACATTACGTCACTGCCATAGTATCTCTCTATCAGTTGTGGTAGCGATAGCGTGTCCTGAGGAAACTTTGCAGTTAACATCTACTATGTTCCATCTCCACCTGGCAAATACATCATAGGCCTGGTGATTTTTTTTTCGTCTAGTAGCGTTTGGTTGACCTTAAAGAATGAACGATTTTTTTGATCGAACAAAAGTAGATTTGAGCACACTGCTGTGGAGTTTGCCACAAGCCGCGGGAATGTTTAGCGAACGTTCCATGAGTGAGTGGCTAGTTAGGCGAATGAGCAAATAGCGAGTAATTAGCAGTGACGTGTGTGAACGAGGCTTTATTCATATTCCCCCTCTGGAAACTTCCCTGACTATCCCACGTCATTACTAGCTGGCGTCCTGAAGCAACCTTTGAAGTTCACATCTAATACGCTCCACCTCCACTTGGCAAATGCATCATAGCCCTCCTGGTGGTTCTTCTTATGTTGTACGTTTGACCTTACTGTAAGTAAAAAACAGTTTTGAATTGAGAAGAGCGAAATTGAGAGACTTGTAGGCACTGAAGAAGTTGAGCCTTTAATGCTCAGGTGACTGGTATTCACTTCTGCGTGCTGCTGGATGTTTGGGGTCCGCTGTGTGTTTTGGATTATTTTGTGCTTAGTTGTATACTGGTGTTGTGTGGGTGTGTGTATGATGGTGGGGGGTATGTGCAATTCTGTGTGAAGGTGTAGTATTCTGCTCTGTGGTAGTCCAAACTGTCTGGAGGTTCTTTGAGGGAATTGCTTCAGTTGGCAGAGCTTTAAAGGAGGTTAGAGGAGTGTCTGTGGCTTGGAGAATCCTCCTTTCACTTCATTTCATCACAGAAGGTGAACATAAAGTGAGAGCTCTCTCGCTCTCTCTCTCTCTCTCTCTCTCTCTCTCTCTCTCTCTCTCTCTCTCTCTCTCTCTCTCTCTCTCTCTCTCTCTCTCTCTCTCTCTCTCTCTCTCCAACCCAATGTTCTCTACACAAAAAATATAAGCAATATTAAACCTGCTGATATCAATTATGTTGACTTCATACTTACTGCAGCTTATTGTTCCGCATGGAATTGTGGAATGGTGCCCATAATAAAGCCAGCCATTGTCACAAATAAGGAATTAATAGCAAACTGATTATTTCTGTATAATTTACCAATGTTAACTAAAAGGGAATCATCACTGTCAGCTAAGATAGATACATCTGTGTTACACGAAACAATATGTAAAAAAAATCAGGCACAACAACTGGAATGCCTCCAAGACTTTTGCAGTGAGAAGTGAGCAAGAGGAAACCATGGCAACCACCACCTCTAAACTGGTGTAGTTCTTGAAGCCAGTGAGTCAGCCTTGAAAGCGGATGGAGGCGACCTTTGAAGTTTTCTAGCCTAGCCTAGCCTAGCCTAACCTAACCTAACCGTACCACTCCCTAACTAACTCTAATGTAATCAAATCAGCCCTGCATCCCAATCCATAATTTAAAATCTTCAAATAAGCAGAAGGTATGAACATCTGAAAAACCACTTCTATTTGGCTGATATCTTGGCAAAGCACCCGTTCTCTGTCAAAGAAGCGTTGCCAGTTGTCCAACTCAACCGAAGCTCACAAACTTCATAACCGACACTAATTTGATCAGACCAGCCCTGCTTCTCAATCTAGTAATTTGTGTCCAATAAATGTTCAAACTAGCACAACGTTTGGACATCTGAGAAATCTTAAGTACTGTACCAATTGAGGCAGAATGAATTTCTCTCTGGAAGATATCTTGACAGAACTCTTCTTCTCTGTCAAAGATGCAGTTGTGTAACCTGGCCTAAGCTATGCTTACCCACTCCACATCACTCCACAACGGTAATTTGATAACACCAGCCCCTGCTTCCCAATCTGTAATATATGTCCAAAAAAGTGTTAAAACGAGCAAAAAAAAATCTGGATGTCTGAGTAAATTGACAAGAAAAATACTAGTTGATGCGGATGTCGTGTCAGAATACCTCTTCCCTGTCAAGGATACAATACATCTGTCTAGGCTAACCTAATCTTAGCTCACCAACTCCATTATGGGAAGTCATGGGTAAGCGGTTAGGGCATCAGACTTGTAACCCAAAGGTTGCCGGTTTGACTCCCGACCTGCCAGGTTGGTGGGGGGGTAATTAATCAGTGCTCTCTCCCATCCTCCTCCATGACTGAGGTACCCTGAGCATGGTACCGTCCCGCCGCACTACTCCCTTGGGGGCTGCCCCCTTGCGCGGGTGAGGGATAAATGCAATTCCGCTGTGTGCCGTGTTCACTTGTGTGCTGTAGAGTGCTGTGCCGCAATGACGATGGGAGTTTCCCAGAGGGGCTTGGGCTTTCACTTTCATACTTAACAGTACCCCTACTTCCCAATCCATTATTTTGTGTCATACATCTTCAGAAGATTTGAACATCAACCCGTATACTCCATGCACCAACTCCATTACTAAGACCAACATGATCAGACCAGCCTTTCTTCCCAATCCTTAATTTGTATTATTTTTTTTTAATCTTCAAAGAAGATAAAAGATTTGAACATCAGAGAAAGCGAAAGTGCCAGTCAAGGGAGAATTAATTTTTCTCTGGCAGATATCTGGGCAAGAGTGTCTCTTCTCTGTCAAAGATTCACAGCGGGGCAAGTTCAACTTTTCAAGTGAAGGTTCAGTGACCACAATCTGGCACTTAAAGCAGGTGGGTAGTCACTGCCAGTCGGGGATGATTGATTCAGAAGATTTGTATTACTCTCTCTTTCTCTCTCTCTCTCTCTCTCTCTCTCTCTCTCTCTACCCCTCTCTCTCTCTCTCATGCTCTCATGCTTCTCTTTTTCTTCATTTCCCTCATATCTCGTTGTCTACTCACTTCCTCACTCAGAAATCCCCATCTGTTTATCACACTTCCACATCTCTCACATCTTTCCGTCTTTTTTTTCTTGATAGAGTCTCTCCTTTTCTCCCTCCTTCCCTCCCACCCTCCTCTTCCATCTCTCTCTCTCTCTCTCTCTCTGTCTCTCTCTCTCTCTCTCTCGCTCTGCCTCCAGTCTGGCCCTCTGAAGTCAGTGGAGGCTCAAACAGAATGGCTAACATACCCACGTCATGCCGCTCCATCAACTCACTCGCAAGCAAGCACTTGTAACACAGAGACTCGCGTGCGTGCGCGCGCACGCACACACACAAACACACTGGGGGAAACAAGGATATGTTTGCGTCAGAGAAGGAGACCCCTGCATGCATTGCACCCCCCCCCCCCCCACCACCACCACCACCACCACCTTCTACCCCCATTACCCCATTACCCATACACTCCCCCTTTCCCTTCCTCTAAAGTTTACACTTGAAACGACAACTGCCCTCATTCAATCCAGAATTGATATGGGAAAGAAAGGGGAAAAGAGAGGTATGGGGAGTGTGTGTGTGTGTGTGTGTGTGTGTGAGAGAGAGAGAGAGAGAGAGAGAGAGAGAGAGAGAGAGAGAGAGAGAGAGAGAGAGAGAGAGAGAGAGAGAGAGAGAGAGAGAGAGAGAGAGAGAGAGAGAGAGAGAGACAAGGGGGAGAAAGAGAGAGACTGAGAGAGGAAGTGGAGAGACATGAGGGAGCGATAAAGACAGATACTGAGAGAGAGAGAGAGTACAGAGGGAATGATGCAGAGAAAAAAAAAGAGTAAGCGGAGAGAGAGGAAAAGGATATGAGGATGAGAGGAAGGCTCCCTAGGACTCCTCTCCTCTCAGCCTGTATGAAGACGGATGCGACTCTAATGGAGCCAGGCATTCATCTCTCTCACAGCCCACACATTAATATGAGGTGTTTGTTTAAACCGCCATTACGCTGTTCAGCATGAGGCCACTTTAATGTTGTTCTTTATTTCCACGGCACGCCCCAGACAAGAAACAAACTTGTGCATAGCAGCACAACAACAAAGCAGGAAGTCATCCATTCGCAACAAGTTTCTTTTTTATTTCGTTTTATTTTATTTTTTTATTTTTTTTATCGTCAGCCACCTATTGCAAAATTGATGGCAAAGTCCCGATCCAGGGTGCAATAAAAACCAATGAGGCTGCGGTGTCTTTCTGTTTGAAGTTAGCATTGTGATAAATGCGATGGGGATATCGTCTAAAAATTGCCGGCACAAGCACACTCCCAAAAGGGCAACCAGAAGAAGAAAAAACGAGGCAGGCAAAGTGAAGAGTGCTGTTGCAGACTTGGGGATATGTTTGTGGTGCTCGCTGACAAACAACCTAGAACATTGTCCTCATGTGTTGCCATTGAAACAAGATCAGGGCTGCATTTCTAGAAACCATAGTGGCTAACTACATTAGCTACTTTGTTGTTTACAATGCAATTTCCCATTGGCAACTACCAAAGTTGCTAACTGGTTAGCAACTGTGCTTTCGAGAAACACAGCCCCAGTTCGGCCTAAATCTGAACAGTTGTACCTACAGTAGTAATTAGGCCTTTGTCACTCCAGATGACCCATATTTTCATATTTAGCTGTTTTACTGCATTCTCACTGAGAAAAAAAAACGTAGAACATTATCATGTGTTGCCATTGAAATTGGAACAGTTTGACCTGAGCCAGAATTATTTGTACCTACAGTAGCAAGCGAGCATTTTTCCCACCAGGTGACACATATTTTCGCCATTTCAGTCTTTCCGTTGGTGTTGAAATGAGACCAGTTCACTCTAAACCAGAATAGTTGTACCTAGCAAGCAGGCTGTGGTCTAAACCGTCGTTATACTCATATTTTGCCAACTTGCTCTTTGCTTGCAAAAAAACAATCTAGAAACATCCTCATGTATTGCCATTGTAATGAGATAATTTCAACCAAAACCAGAATAGTCGTCTCTAGCAAGCAAGCAGGCAGCTAAGCATTGTGAAAAGTGAAAGTCCAACTGGGAAACTCCAATTCCCATTGTCATTGTGACGCAGCACTCCACAGCACACAAGTGTTAACTGCACACTGCACACAACAAAATTGCATTTATGCCTCCCGTGCAAGGGAGCAGCCATTGTCCCACCAGCCTGACCTATATGTCCATAATTTGCTGTTTCACCAGGTGTGGCTCGGCTGGACGACCAGATCTTCATCAACCGGAACCCTGGTGTTCCTTCCGTGGTCAAGTTCCACCCCTTTAATCCCTGCATCGCCGTAGCCGACAAAGACAGTATTTGGTGAGTGCCAAGAAAAAAGTTTTCTTACAGAATGAGTCGATTCTTATACAAAGGGTAGTGGTACTGTATGGTGATATCTCTATAATTTCAATGCAATAATGATTTATAATCACATATTACATGGAATTTAAATGCGGTTTCCAGAAACGTACTTGGCTTCATGTATTTAATGAGCGCCACGATGTGCCTTTCTTTACAAGTCGATGGGCCCTGCCTTGGCCCAAACGGGCAATGCTCTATTACGCCAGGGAGGCGGGTTCAGTTCCATCTCTCTCTCCCACTTGCTTCCTGTCGCCATCTCGTACTGTGCTATGTAATAAAGTCCCAAAAAAAATCTTTTAAAAAAGAATGCAAGTAGATAATGATATTGTTGCGTTCGTAATGCAAGGTGAAGGTTAGTGATTACAGTATTATAAGCACCAAGCGTTAGTCAGAATCCATTTCAGCTTGATCCCAAGACAGCGCTGTTTAACAATGCGAATAGAGAAGTTACTTCCCACAGAAAATCTCTTCAGAACCTTCATTAAAAATCAAGGTCTTTTAATTGGGTCTTTTTTTTAATGCCTAATGGTTTCCCAGAATAGTTTGGGACGGTTAAAAAAAAAATCACTCAGGCCAAGTTTTTTTTCTTTTCTTTTTTTAAATTTGATGTTTAACATCCCGTCGCTCTAGATTTAGGTCACCTGCTTCGACAGGTCTCAGCCGAGTTTGACAGCCCCCGAACACTGCAGTAGCACTGCCACCATGATGAGAGCTGACAGTTTCAATGCGGCTGTCTCAAGTTCCCGCTTTCTCTCTGTCACACACACACACACACACACACACACACACACACACACACACACACACACACACACACAGGCACGTCTTGTCTGTCAGGAGTAAGATGCGAAAACTCTGGCTGGAAGTTTTCACGACTGACTGACGGACGGGTGACCCACATATTGAAAGTGGCACAGTCACAGTCAACGTCATTCCATGGAGCCAGTGGCACATATAAATATGTAGATATAGAAAGAGTCGGTGGGGGGCAGAGAGAGGGGGGGGGGGAATGTATAAATATTATATACAGATATCATAGAGGGGAAGTGAGAGAGAGAGAGAGAGAGATGAAGAATAGGATGCATAAATATAATATCCAGATGCTTGTTAGCGTCTACCCGCCTACTGCATTTACCTGCCACCTCCTCCAGGGGGAGCATGTGATGTCCCCTGAATTATTTTGGGGTTCAGAGTTTTAATGAATGCCCAGAGACTGTTTAAGAAAAGGCCAGAAGGCTTCTAGGCCAGTGGGTTCTATGAATAACGGAGAAGTGTGTGTGTGTGTGTGTGTGTGTGTGTGTGTGTGTGTGTGTGTGTGTGTGTGTGTGTGTGTGTGTGTGTGTGTGTGTGTGTGTGTGTGTGTGTGTGTGTGTGTGTGTGTGTGTGTGTGTGTGTGTGTGTAGTGTGTGTGTGTGTGTATGAATGTGTGTTCGTGTGTGTTCGTGTGTGTGTGTTTGCATTTCGCAGCTTCTGGGACTGGGAGAAAGGCGAGCGTCTCGACTACTTCTACAACGGCAACCCCCGCTACACGCGGATCACCGCCATGGAGTACCTCAACGGGCACGACTGCTCCCTCCTCCTCACTGCCACCGGTCAGTCCATGAACACACACACACACACACACACACACACACACACGACTGCTCCCTTCTCACAGCCACCGGTCAGCCCAACATGAACACACACACACACACACACACACACACACACACACACACACACACACACACACACACACACACACACACACACGACTGCTCCCTCCTCCTCACAGCCACCGGTCAGTCTAACATGAACACACACGCGCACACACACACACACACACCTCACGCTTGCGCACGCACACACACACGCGCACGTGCGACTGCTCCCTCCTCCTCACCCCCACCGGTCAGTCCAGGAGCGGAGCTATAGGGAGGGCGAGCAACACTTGCCCTTGGGCCCAGGGCCCTCCCGTAGTGGTGGCGGCATTATTGTGAGCTTGGCAAGCTGTATAGGGGGCCCTATAGGTGTCTTTCCCAGAGGCCCTGTGTGCAATTGTTCCACCACTGGGTCAGTCCAAGACATCCAGGGCCAGATTAACGCACAGGCTAGATATGGCTGCAGGCCACAGGGGCTCCCATCTGTCATGGGGGCCCCCTGATTGGCCAAAAGTGAAAAATTGCAGAATTGTGACAAAATGCAATATTGAAAATTTGATCTATCGGGTTGAGTACAGTTTTTCTTGAGACATGTTTTCCTTAATTCCTAGCTCGTAATTATGACACTGTGTAAATTTGTAGCAAAATTTGCCTTCTGGGCGGGTCCCACAACAACCTGTAGCCTAGGGGCCCCAGGCCATCTTAATACGGTCCTGAACACATCCCTCCTCTGGGCCGTCTGCACGTCATAACGGATGGATACTTGTTTCCAGACTCTAGTCTGTGTATAATACCCAAAAGACATGCATCTCCAGAGTGTGTCTGTGTTGTCAAGTCGAATGTCCACATATCTTGAGATGGTCTTGAAAGGACACGGAAAAAATAAACCATAGACTGACGAGTCTGCTTCCCAGGTTGATCAGCGATGGATTTGCACTTGTGTTTAACAAGTGTTCTGTTCTTTTGCGTAATTCTGTTCTTTTGCGTAATTTGTGTAATTTTGAGGCACCAATGGTTTCTAGAAGCAAGTTAAGCTTACAAATGAACACCAAATCATTGGTAAAATTTTAACTTTGAAAGTGTAGACTAGCTACCATTGTTTTCATTCTACAGAGTGAGGATTCTTTTGCATAATTATGTACCTACATATGTACTAGGGTGCATCAAACGCCACTCGAAAATGAAAACTTTGCAATATCGAACTCTGCTCTTGCAGTATTGTTCCTTTGCACTATCATAACTCCCCTGTTAATTTCTAGAAAATTTGATTGTTAAAGGGTGGCACAATAGGCTTGGAATTTTGAATGGTAGTGAATGGGCATTTTTAGCTAAATCTGTGCAAAGTTTATTTTGAGATGTTTTGATCAAAAACAGTGAGGGCAGTTATTTGGAAAAATGCTCCAGTTGCTTCTCCACTCCCCCAGGACATCAAAACCCAAACAAATGGCTAAAGGAAGGATAGATGGGTGTTGGAACATGGCTTAAATATTAGCAAATGGGGGCTAAAACCTTGCTGAAGGAAGGCTCTAAAAAAAGACGTACAGGGAATTTCAAATATGGGAAAGTGGAAAGGGAACTGGAGCATTCTTCCAAATGATTCTCACAAAATAGTGTAAAAACACACTTTTCACACTTTTCAAGGATTTGGATAAAATTGCCCATCCACTGCCATTCATAATGTCAAGCATATTGTGCCACCCTTTAACATCAAACAAAATCTCTAAGATTTTACAAGGGTGTTAAGTTAATACAAAGGAACAATTTTGCAAAAGCAGAGCAGGATTTTCAAACGTTGGGACGTTTGATTCACCCTAACGGTAGAGACACATACACGCGAATTTGCGAACTTTGCCATTCATTCCTATGAGAGAGGCGATGGCAAGCGAACAGGAACGAAGCAAAGCGAAATTATTAAAGAAAGTTTAATGTTATGCAAATGAGGAGCGAATTCGCCTGCCGCAGCCCAATCAAATCAACAACACAACTGTTTCATTCCATTTGATTCACCGCGACGACCTGATGTCGGTTGGATTTCGCCTCTCTTCGCTTCGCTCGCTTCGCCTCCTATGTGTCCCTACCGTAATATGTACAAAAGGTTTCAATATTTCTCTGTTTTCTCTCTTCTCGTCCTTTATACATCTCATGCTTTTCTGTCGCTCTCCCCTCCACCCCACCCCCAATCACCTTGCGTCCAACCCCCTCTGTTACACCCTCCCCCAGATGACGGAGCTCTGAGGATCTGGAAGAACTTTGCAGACCAGCGGAACCCGGAGATGGTGACAGCCTGGCAGGGTCTCTCTGACATGCTGCCTACGACGAGAGGTCGGCACACACACACACACACACACACACACACACACACACACACACACACACACACACACACACACACACACACACACACACACACACACAATTTTTCATTCAACACACACACACACACATATTTAACCATCAAGACACATACAGACATTCACACACACACACACACACTCTCATCCATCTCTACTTGCCCCATCTTTCTTTTATTTGCTCATGTCCCAAACTCTCTCTGCGCTCTGATAAATGACTTCTGTCTTGCTTACCTTTCGCTGTTACCGCCTTCCCCTCCCCAACACTTTGGAAAATGCAGTTGGAGGTGCAGCGCATCAGGGAACCGGTGAGAATTCTCAACAGTTAAAAACAAAAACCCTTACCCCTCCCCTCGCATCTGTAAATAGTTGTCTGTCATTTGTCAGTTTGTCAGGTGTGTCACCCACCTAGGCCTAGCTTTGTGTGTATCCCAACAACAAAAACAGTGCACCATCCACCCCCTCCACCACCATTCACACTGGGAATCTCACACCTCACTGTTCTCAACAGTATGTGTCTTTTTTGTAATGTCCTTGAGTTTTGTTCAGTTTGTTTGTGTTTTCCGTGCCCACTGTTTTGTTGAGATGAATGTCATTCGGTGTCCCCAATGTCACATTTTTGGGGCGTTTGAGAGAGGGGAGGACCAACTCCAATGCCTGTCAAAAGGGAACTGTTTGACGGGCACCCCCATGGCGTGCAGCGCAGTGCAGCCCACGGCTTCCCAGTGTTCACAGCCCAGGCAACGCAATTACAACCAATAAGAGTCATTGTCACTCCCAAGTCAAGCTGCTGTAACCACTCCACATGTGGCCTCTATAATGAAGCCAGGGAGCTGCCACCACTGGAAGCAGAGCAGAGAGAGAGAGAGAGAGAGAGAGAGAGAGAGAGAGAGATGGATAGAGAGAGAGAGGGAGAGATGGATGGAGAGAGAGAGAGAGAGAGAGAGAGAGATGGATAGAGAGATGGATAGAGAGAGAGAAAGAAAGAGAGAGAGAGAGAGAGAGAGAGAGAGAGAGAGAGAGAGGGGATGAGGCACTGCCTGTAAGGGAAGGGATGACAACACCACACACACACACAATCTCCCACGGCACCGCGTCAGCCCAGCATCCAACAACTGATCTGAGACCTGTCACGCCCGGCACGCCGTCAGCCACGTTCTCGGCTCGGCCGCCCCCATCACACTGGCCCCAAGTCAGAGCCCAGAGAAGCGATGACACACACCACACACACACACACACACACAGAAGCGATGACACACCACGCACACACAAACACACACACACACACACACAGAAGCGATGACACACCACGCACACACAAACACACACACACACACACTCGCCCACCACCGCGCCATCATCCAACAACTGATCTGAGACCTGTCACATCAGGCACGCCGTGCATCTTGTCAGCCACGTTCTCGGCTCGGCCGCCCCATCACACTGACCCCCCAAGTCAGAGCCCAGAGAAGCGATGACACAACCCACACACACACACACACACACACACACAGAAGCCATGACACACCACACACACGCACACACACACACACACACACACACACTTGCCCACCACCGAGCCGTCATCCAACAACTGATCTGAGACCTCATTTTCAGGCAGGCCATGTATCTTGCCAGTCTGCCACGTGCTCAGCTGGGCTTGTGTCGGCTTGCCTGGGCCCACCCCCACACTCTGCCCCCCAAGTCAACCCAGAGATTCATGGAGGCAAATCATCTGTGCAAACCTGACGCTTCCCATCAAGTAATGGAGGAGTAGACACACACACGTACCGTAGGTCGGACCTCGCATCTTGCCAGCCCGCCACGTGCTCAGCTCTGCTCTGCTCTGCTCTGCTTGGCTGGGCCACCCCCACACTCTGGCCCACCAAGTCAACCCAGAGATTCATGGAGCCAAATCTTCTGTACGAATTTGATGCTTCCCATCAAGCAATGGAGGAGTTGACACACAGGCGTACCGTAGGTCGGACCTCACCCACGCATCAGGAGATGAGGCTGTCAGTGATTCAAACTGGATGTTCTACTCGCTGGACTTTCAGAACAATGGACCCTATCCCGGAGGTATAGGAGACCAGTATAGTCTCTTCTTCAAGTCAGAGAGTAGCCAGCTTTGTTATAGGACAAATCACAGATTGGAGCTAGATCACAGTGGTGATATGAACCCACTTTTGTCTCTTTTACAGTTTTCCTTGTCAATTTTAGGTAGAAATCAAGGTAACGCTTTACTTTACGGTACAGTTACCCTATGTAATTACTGTGTATTTTCTGGGTAACAACAGGGTAACAGAGAGAAGTTTGATGATTAGATGGTTAGAAAATACACAGTGGTTTCATAGTAATTCTTGAGATATGGGTATTACATAGTATATACTTTATAATTACCCCTTTTTACCCGTTAGATACCATGTAACTTCTGTCTGTTACCCTGTTGTTACACAGAAAGTACACAGTAAATACTGTACCGTAAAGTAAAGCGTTACCAACGATTACCTTTTGCCTTACATCAGGATGCAAGAAGCCCAGCCAACTTCAGCCATCACACTACAGAGTGCAGTTTTCTGTCTCTCTCTCTCTCTCTCTCTCTCTCTCTCTCTCTCTCTCTCTCTCTCTCTCTCTCTCTCTCTCTCTCTCTCTCTCTCTCTCTCTCTCTCTCAGGACTTTCTCAGGGGTTTGTTTGGTCTGGCACAGGCCGTAAAGGGCTGTGCGATGACTGCATTGTTTAGTCTGGGCTTTGAGATGTGTACACATTGGACCAGTGGGTCGGCTCAGTGCAGGGCATGCGAAGGGATTTGGGTAGGGTGGTGTGGAGTGGAGTGGAGTGGGGGCTGCGTGTCACACTCGCTGTGCTCCTGACCTGGTTCTGTGAGAGAAATGACAGCAGCTGGCAACCGTAGTGTAGGCCACGTCCATCAAAAAGTAGCTCTCGTACTCAACGAGGGACGCGCAGACACGATTCAAAAATACATATATCGAAGAGATTTGAAAGTCGATGATAATCAGGCTATGTTGATTAGGCACCTGCTCTAAAAGGTACAAAGACACACACAAACCACACCACATGCACATACTTGCACACACACCAAGGGACGTCACCATACCCACACTAAAAGAAAAAAATAAAACACACGCACTATTCCAAATAATCTCACCAACCAAATTTCAAACCAAATCCCATAACAATCTTCTCCAGCCTCCCCTTCCACATCCCCCTTGCTGATCACTTACTGTGCTGGTAAAACCCCTTTATTCATCCAGTAACTGCAACGGGAGACCCTCTTTCCTTTAACCATCCCATCGTGGCTCTTTGAGACTTTTGTGACATTGCTGCTTCTTCTTCTTCACCCATGTGTTTGTTTGTCTATATGTATGTGTGTGTTTGTGTTTGTTTTGTCTGTAAGTGTATATGTTTGTGTCTCGTCTTGTTTTGTGTTGATACTGTGTATGTTTTGTCTGTGTGCAAAGCTTTAATTTGTTTTAATGTATGTTTTGTCTGTGTGTAATATTTTGTTTTGTGTTCATGCTATGTATAGAATGTAGGCCTACTGTTGTGTGTGCGTGTGCGCGTGCGTGCGTGCGTGCATGCGCGCGCCTAGTTTCCTCTTGTCCACATTCCTAGTCATCAAAGCCCCTTCAGGCAGGCAGAACAAGACAGCAAATTTAGCTGTACTGATGACTAGATCAGGCCAACATCGAGACCAAGACTGAGACCAATCGCTAGGGCACTTGTCTGCCATACGGTCCACCCAGGTTCGATTCCCGGCTCGTTTGCCGACCTCTCCCCATCTCTCTCCCCATTTGCTTCCTGCCCACCTCTCATACTATCCTGTCATCAATAAAGTCGAAAAAGACCAAAAAAATATCTTAAAATAGAATAAAAAGATCAGGCCCAAATCCCTTTTCCTTCACCTCTCCTTTTCACGTTGCCTCCTCTCCTCATCTCCTCTCATCCTCTCATCCTCTCTCCTGTCCTCTCATCCTCTCTCGTGTCCTGTCCTCTCATCCTCTCTTCTGTCCCGTCCTCTCATCTCCTCTCTTGTCCTGACTGGCCTCCGTTCTTCTCCTGTCTCTGCTTCTCCTTCTCACCTCCTTACCTACACTTCATAGGCCCCCTTCTCCACTCTTTTCCTCTCCTCTCTTCCTCACATCCCGGCCTGTCCCTCACCTTTGTCATCCTCTTCTCTCCTCCATTCTTCTCCTCTATCCTGGTCCTCTCTTATCCTCCTCCTCTTCACTCCTCTCCTCCTGTCCTCCCTCAGGCCCAAACTTTCCTGTGTTCACTGTGGGTGTGGAGATGCCAGCATGTCCTCTCCTCCTCTCTTCTCACGTCCTCCCCTCCCCTTCTCTCCTTTCCTTTCATCTCCTCAACTCCTCTCCCTTCTCCTCATCTCCTCCTCCTGTCCTCCCTCAGTCCTCAACAGGACACCTCATTTTCCTTCCATTAGTTAGTTTCCTGTGGGCGTGCCGTGGACCTGCCAGCATATCCTCTCCTCCTCTCTTCTCATGTCCTGTCCTCCCCTCCTCTCCTTTCCTTTCATCTCCTCAACTCCTCTCCCTCAGCCCTCAACAAGAGACTGCTTTTCCCTCTATTAGCTAGTTTTCTGTGGGCGTGGACATGGCAGCATGTTCTCTCCTCCACCCCTCTCCTGTCCTCTCTTCTCATTGTCCTCCCCTCCTCTCCTGTCTCTCCCTCCTCTCCTGTCCTCTCCTCCACCCCTCTTGTGTCCTCTCTTCTCATTGCCCTCTCCTCCAATCCTCTCTCCCCTTCCTCTCCTGCCTCCCCCTTCTCTCATGTCCTCCCCTCCTCTCCTGTCCTCCTCTGTCCTCTCATCCACTCCTCTCATCTCCTCCTCCTGTCCTCCCTCATCCCTCCAAACAGGAGACCCCTTTCCCCTCCATTAGCTAGTTTTCTGTGGGCGTGGAGCTGCTATATAGCTTGTGGATTATAGTATGGCCTACACCCAGCACTGTTCTCTCTCGACGAGAGCAGAAGGGCTGTCTCTGTTTGCCCAGCCTGCTGTGGAGAGGATGCTGCAGAGAGAGGCTTTTGGGAGTGGCTATTAGACATTGGCGGGGTTGCTATATAATTGGCTTACATCGCTTTTGTGTCCCTGAAGTGTGTGAGTGTTGTTTCTAGTATTGTGTATTCTGTTGTTTCTGTGTATTGTGTCAGTGCATTGTCTCTGCGCGCGTGTGCGTGTGTGCGTGTGTGCGTGTGTGTGTGTGTGTGTGTGTGTGTGTGCGCGCGCGTGCGCGTGCGTTTGTATATTCTGTGTCATTGAATGGGTGTGTGTGTGTGTGTGTGTGTGTGTGTGTCTGTGTGTGTGAACGTCTTTGTGCGTTTCGGTGTGCTCTCCCT
This sequence comes from Engraulis encrasicolus, assembly GCF_034702125.1. NCBI lineage: Eukaryota > Metazoa > Chordata > Actinopteri > Clupeiformes > Engraulidae > Engraulis > Engraulis encrasicolus. The sequence continues at coordinate 36,895,055 of NC_085857.1, forward strand.
TGATTGTGCTAACTCCAATGGTGTCCCCCCTCTTCTTGGCTGATGAACTGACTTGACCCCGCCTACCCCAATGATAAACCCCGCCCCTCCTCACCTCACCCCCCCGTTCTGCTCCTCCTCTGCTCCTCCTCTCCTCTCACCAGGTCTGGCACGACGCGTGTCCATCTATCTTGACAGGAGCAAACAGGGAGGTGAGTTGCTTCTTTTCTTTTTCTTTTCTTTTCCGTTTTTCTTTTTCGTTTCATTCTCCACCCCTCTTTCAGTCCCTACTGTCTTCTTGGTTTTTTTTCCTGTTTGTGCTGCACTAAATGTTAATGTTGCTATTCAACAACAACACCCCACCCCTTAATCTCCCAACCGCATCCCTTCACAAACATCCAATGTCATCCTTAATCCAATGACATGCCACTATCGGGTATGCTTTAGTGGTTACCAATCACCAATCACCAATCGCCCAAGACTTACTGTTATTGATGCACACAATGGGGACAACTTGTTTTATTTTTCGAAATTATTCTGACTGAATTGTACTGTTCTCAGCATGTCCATGCTGTTGTGTTTTTTTTTTGTGTGGTGAGCGACTAACCTTGAATCCATTCACAGGAAACCTACATACAGCGAACAGCACTGTTTAAGTAATCCTCTTATTCTCGGTAGTAAATCAGTAGAGTATAATATTCAGTCACGTTTCCTCAAAAAATGTGATCATGTGAGGAGTACTCTTTAAACCCAAACGTAAGGCAACATTCTTCAAGGCTCAATGTTTTCTGTTATTCAGACACTTTTCCACCTGCCTGTTTGGCATTCAATAACCACAGGGCGAATCCAAAGTGAAACATGAAAGAGAAAAAGAAAACGAAACAAAAATTGGCCCTAGCTTCCCCCCCTGTGTTGCCTAACCAGGGTGACACCCCCCCTACTTCCTGTTCCTCGAGTGCGGTGCCGGTAATTGTTTGTTGTTAGGGGTTAGCATGCGTAGCACGCACGTTAGCGAGGCAGCAGTCGCCGAGGTAGCAGCCGTGTTTGTGTTTCTGGCAGAGGGGGGAGTTTAGCGAGCTCAGAACTCATTACGCGCCTTGCTGCCGGTGGACCCCCCTGACATGAGCACTCGCGCATACACACTCACACACACAGACATGAACAGTCAGTACAGACACAAACACACATACACACGTGTTTGCTCAGCGTCTCATCACACCTCTCCTGTCCTGCACCTGGCATCGGTGAACAGATCAACCTTATGAAGCTCTTACACGCATGTGCAAACAGACGGAGACACACACACACCACACACACACACACACACACGCGACACTTTGATTAGGTGTCAGAAACGGTATACGTTGGAGGAAATATTATGTTCAATCTGGTTATGAGCTGTAATTTAGACAGCTGCACTTCAGAGGGATATGCCGCTGAGCTGGAAAGCATCGTAGAGTATGTGTACATGTAGAATGTGCACCAACTGTCCTGCTGATATGGTTTATGCTAGCCTGGGAAAAAGCCGACTGTTGACTCCGTCAAACAGTCTAGCGAAAGCTAAGAGGAATCCGTCTCCATGGAGGGTGGGAGATGATCTGAGCTTACTCTGCCATTTAAATTCATTGGAGTTCCGAATTCAGATAAAAAATAAAAATTGTGCTTTATTAGCATGACTTTTATGATATGGTGTTGCAAAAGCATACAAATAACAAGACAAAAGTATGAATAGTGTTACCTTAACCAATCAGTAACGGACTTCGCGGGTGAGTTCTTGCTGATTGGATAAACAGTGAGCGAACCGAGCTAGGAGGCCTTCTCCAGACTATGTGCGGAGCCAAAATCTTTGGGTGGAAATACATAAGATGGCTTTGCCAGGCTAGGTTTATGCCACTGTATGCAGCTTGACCCTGCTTCAAATATATTGAATGCCATGCTCTGAAAATCCAGGTTAGCCTTGAGGGGTTGTCAAAGAGGAGGTTCCGCCGGAGCAGCTCAGATGTGGACAACTTTATTTTATTTTTGAACGAAGGGCCAAAAGACACTTGAAACATTATTGGAACAATGTTTTTTTCTACTCTAATAAAGACATGCCGTTTCGAAAATATAGTACCGGTAAATTAAGTTTTCCACATCTGAGCATCCTCGTTGATGCACCAGACAAGTAAGTGCAGCAGCCTTGGGGGCTTGGGCTGGGGCTAGACAGCCAGCTCTTGACCAGGCGTTGGCCACCCCCCACAGAGAGCCGCAGATTAAGAGTCATGCTGCTTGCTAAAGCCTTCAAGATTGTGTAAGGGAAGAAAAGTTTTGAAGTTTGACTGTCACAATGCAGTAGCACTTTGATGTGCTACTGCTTTACATGAGGAAACACCTTGCGCGTCAGGAAAAAAAAAAGAAAGAATCACACACACTTATTAGGCGCCAGTAGCGAGGAGCTTCTCATGAGTAGAGGGATAGCCTCCAGAAATAAATACAGAAACACACACAGAAAAGAAAGGTGGGGAATAGAGAAACTGAGATAATGACTGGGAAAGAAGAAGGGAGCGGTCTTAATTAACTCAAACTTAAAACGGCGCGGGTCAGAGAGAGGCAGTCTGTTATTATTCCAAATGAGGGACACATGAAACAGTCTAACAGGAGAGATCCGGTGATGTGGACATTAGATAATTGAAGAAATTGGGGAGGTGGTTGTGATGTTTTAAATACCAGTGGTGCCTTTCTTGAAAGCAACGTTTTTAGCCAGTTAGCAACTTAGGTAGTTGCCAAAGGGAAATGGCATTGCCAACAACAAAGTAGCTAACGGAGTTAAAAACTATGGCTTCGAGAAATGCACCCTTGATCACTAGTTACAGATACATGGGAGGTTTTTTTATTATTATTGTTATTATTACACGGTGGTGGCCCATAATAATAAATATGGATTTTGGGCTTCGGTGTTGAGCGTTTAATTGAAGGATTCGTTTCTGCCAAGAATACTCTTCCGCTGTGCAGGCAGGCAGGCAGGCAGTGACAGCAGTTCAATCCTTCCCTTAGCACATCTCCAGTTGATGCGGCAGCTATCGATATCTGCGTGGGCTGCGTTTCCCGGCTCCCTCTGAAAGGGAAGGCAGGCGGTGGCGGCGGTACTAGCGGTGGTTGGCAGAGGGCTGTGGGCGTAGCCAGGGCCGCTGGCAGCTTTTTGCTGGGCCCCGGACAAAGTCATCTTAAAGAACCCCCCATCTAATACATGCAATGTAATGAAAACCCAATTTTGGGCCCCCTGTCTCCCTGTGCCGGAGACAATTTATCCCTTTGCCCCCACCCCTGTCGGCTTCCCTGGGAGTAGCACTGGAGGGGGTCTTCAAAAGGCCAGCTAGAGGTAAGGCAGAGAGGCACGCAGTGGGGGCCTCCAACTGGCGGCTGGAGTATCACGATTGAAGCTTGCTTTTTTTCTTTTTTTTGTCATAGTCACGGTCTTCAAAGGTTGATTGGAGCCAACAAAGCCCATGGTCATATGAGGACGTTGCATGAAAAGCAACAGCGGCACATCCCGGTATTGGTTTATCTGAGGGATGTTCTGCTTTGTTTTGCCTGAAAAGGATGTTGTGAAAGGTCCTTGTGAAAGACAGCTGTGGTATTGTGGTGTTTAGCAAATTGATTTTGTCCCCGATGCTGGCTAATCGTTTGTTAAGACAGCAATGAACTAACAAGCTGAAAGACATTTCTAGCTGTACCTTGAACCATCCTGGTGTCTTTCAAAGTCTGGACATCTTGACAAATCAGGGGTGCGCTTCTCGAAACCGAAGTTGCTTACTACATTAGCTACTTTGTTGTTTTCAATGAATTTTCCCATTGGCAACTACCGAAGTTGCTAACAGGCTAACAACTTCCCTTTTGAGAAATGCTCCCCAGGAGGCTTGTGAGGCCTAGAAAAAATAATGTTTTGGTTCCGGTTGCCGACCGACCCTATCATTTTTTGTGCGACCCAAATTTTTTTTTTTGAATTTTTGGAATCCTCAATAAAATATCGATGTTGTGTGGACGGTTGTTCATATAGACAAGACACAACACGTTTCTTCATTCCCATAACTCGCCATCTCTCACTTTCTACCTGCCTGCAAGTTACTGAATTTGCATCGTATGACTAGCGCGCGCACCGACCGGCTTGATATTAGAAAACCCCTAATGTCACTGCAGAGTTGCGCACCTACTCGGTCACGTTGTAGGCTAATTATTATGCTACAACATGCTAATTGGTAGTCGTTGTAGCTCGTAAGTTTTAAACAACTTGCCTCATAGCGTTCTTGCAGACTAGCCTACGATGTAGGATAGTTTGGGAACCTGGCGAAAACGCCTGTCAAATAATAAGTCAATAGCCTTACCTCACCCGACACTGACAAAGCCTGACCAACCGCCTCGAAATGCAACACACAGACAACATTATGAGTATCCACGATTTTTGAATGTATTGATATTGTCTCGTCGTGTTAGAAAAGGGCTTCCATTCAGTCACGCTGCATGTTCGACGAGATGCATAACTCGTTATAGGGTAGGCTACTAAAGTAGCACTGTATCAATACCTTGTAAAATAAGTTAATATGAGAGAAGGGAAATGCTTTGCCCAAGTTTTCCTTCATTCTTTCATTTACCACAAGGCTTGGTTAACCAAGAAGTCCGTTGGCCTGCGCCCGTTATTTTCTCGCTCGCTCTCTCTCTGCTTGTCCCTCCACCATTGCACAGTAGCAGGGCGCCTGTCACCGTCTCACTCTCCGCATCTCCTCCAAATAATGAAATTGAAATGAACGATGATGTCGCCACAAATACGACTGTTCGATGAAGACCTAGGACTACAGTTTCCTACAATAATGCCCCTCAATCACCCTTCATTAAAACATTCATATCGCCTCAGGTGGCAACCTCGCGTAAAACAAAAAAGTGAGTAAATAGAATGTTTGCAAGCCAGAACCTTCATCCCAATGAAAATATGGTCTACAACGGATGATGGAAAGGAATCAAAAAAAGTAAACGGGACATAGGCCTACAGGAGTTAAAGCAGCGTCAGGCAACTGACAGCTGGACAAGTTTTGCCAGAAACGGTAGGCTATTACGTATCATATCCTCATTTCGGTGACGGTCAGTATAATTGGCTCATTAATGCTTATTATATTTCATTGTAACTTTAGCTGTAGGCCTCACTCCACTATCGTCCTTGGCATTGTTCCAACAACGTTTATGACGAAATCTGGCACATGTGGGGGTTTGGGGGTGTCGGACATAAAAATAAAAAAAAATGGAAAAAAAATAAAAAATCCGACCGACCCATGACCAAAGCTGACAACCAACCGGAACCAAACTTTTATTTTTCTTAGGCCCTACTCGCTTCTGTGTCCTGTGGAGCAGGACTCTTCACTATTAAAGCAAGTTGCCTCATCCTGACTTGGCCAGATTAAGTATTCATTTTAGGAGTTTGAAGTCGGGTTGCCAGGAGATGGTGGGAAGGGTAGGTGGGGACGCATGCATATCAGCACAGCCAATCAGTGCTCCGCACGCACACACACACACATGCACACACACACACACACACACACAGCCAGATGCTGCTCATACATACATGCACCTGCAGAACTGGACGCACACACAAAAACACACACAAGAAATACACACTGCCAGACTCCAGACTTACCATGTCATCCCCGTCACCTTTGCCAACATTTCATCTGCCCTGGCCTGAGCTGCCCCTCTCAGAGGGAACCTTGTGACTTTGAAGTCAGTGCTCCAAGCCAAGGCAGTCCTCGACAGAGAGACTCCAACCTAACACCAGAGCAGAACACGTGGACAGGCCAGTGTCTCGAATATATTAGCAACCATTCGAGCTGAGCTACCAAGCAATTATAACGTGGCTACTTCGGGCTATGTTTGTTAAAAGGTGCACTGTGTAAGATTTTTAGTAGTTTATTTCCACAAACCATGCGGCCCATTCACAAATGTCACCTGTTTCATGAATACTTGCCACCACCATCAGCACAGAGCAGAACACGTGGACAGGCCAGTGTCTTGAACATATGAGCTACCAATCGAGCTGAGCTACTGTTCCAATCCAGTATAATACGCTACATCAGCCATTGAGGTTACTTTCGGCTATGTATTTTAAAAGTGCTCTGTGTAAGATTTTTTTGTTTTTTTGTTTATTTCCATAATCCATGTGGCCCATTCACAGATGTTACCTGTTCCATGAATACTTACAACCATCATCAAATTCGAAGTAAAAAATAGACATTTTTAGCTGCATAACTTACTGTACTTTGTTCATACTTGACTATGGAAAAAAACTAATTTGTCAATAGACAGCACAGTTTTGATGAGCAATACCTACTCTGGCCACCACCCTACACAGTGCTCCTTTAACAGCCTATTATGACTCTTTTCCACTTCCAGTTTTCTGGTAGGCCTACAGCTCGACACAGCGCAAGTCAGGTGCCTACAGCTCAGGCGCAACTTTTTGCTTTTCAAGCAGGCACGACACAGCTCAATAGTAAAGCAAAAAGTGGCGACCGAGTCGTGCTGTGCCAAGCTGTAGGCCGATCAGAAAACCAGCAGTGGAAAGAAGCATTGGTAGCTCATCTCGATAGAACACAGACTGATGGGTGGTGTGCGGAGGGCCACCCCGCTGCCACCTGCTCCTCTCAGCCCCCCAGCCCCAGGGCTGCCGCTAGACGTAAAGCAGAGTGCGAAGAGTGCTTAGGGAACCAACCAGTGCTTGGGGCACCAGCCACTTTCTCCCCAAAATTAGGGCCACTTAGATTGAGATTGACTAAAAAACGTCATGAAAAATATATTGAACTACATTACAAAGCATATATGTATTAGTTAGTGGAATACTATTATTATTATCATTTGACTATGAAGGGGTCCTCCTCACCAGTTATGCTTAGGGCCTAAAAAAAAACCTTAGCAACGGCCCTGCCTCAGCCCCTAACACTCAGACAGTGGCGGTTCTACCCATTTTTGGGGACCTAGAACAGATATGGACATGGGGCCCTTCTGAATCAGTTTTGCTGGTGTTTACCGTGGAGAGGCTGACTATAGGGGGCCCCATACCGAGGTCAGATAAGGTGGGGCCCTAGGCAATTACCTAGTCTGCTTCATGGTAAAACCGTCTCTGACACTCAGACCACAGACCTCTGGTGCGCTGGGAAGGGGACCGTGTGTTTAGCGCTGCCAGTGACGTTAGTGGTTTGGACAACGCACACGGTCACCAAAGGACAGGCAGACGGACAAACAGACCGATCTTTTAGGGGACACTGAGAGTGTAGACCTCTGGTACGTTGGGAAGTTTGGCATGTCCTTGGCGCAGCTAACTGATCGTAGTCATTTGGATTCTACTTAAAGGTGACACCAAAACTGAGTCCAGACATGCCTCTGGTACACTGGACATTTGCCCACAGACAGACAGGCCCTACCGTGGCTCTTACTACACCGGCGACCCAGGTTCGATTCTCTAACTGTCCTGTTGCAAATAAACATCTTTTTTTTTTTTTTTTTTTTTTACAAGACATACAGACACAGACTTAATGGGGAAACTCAGACCATATAACTGTGGTGCGCTGGAAAGTTTGCTGTGTTCTCATCTCAGTGCTAATGTTTGTAATTAGGACAGCACTTGTAAGTGACAGCAAACCGAAACTGACAGACAAAAACACAAACAGACAGGAAGAGATGTTTTGGTGACACTCAGACCACAGACCTCTGGCACACGGGGACGTTGCCCACGTTCCACTGATGATGGCAATTTGGACTGCCCTTCAAAGTGACCAAAAAAAAAAAAAAAAGACAAACACACATCAACAGAGAGAGATTTTGGGTGTGGATATGAGCCTACGCCGGCTACTAATTTGGACCACACTTAAAAGTGACACCAGAGCAGAGATGGAGCAAAGCAGAGCAGAGCAGACCAGCAGACAGAGTTCTTTTGGGGTGGGTAGAAGTCCGTGTTGACTCCTAATTAGAGCCACAACACAGTGTGTGTGCGTGCGTGCGTGCGTACGAGTGCATGTTGATCCAATGGGCGAGTAAATATATTTATTGTCTCTCCACTGGTAAACACTTGTGCATATTGATGAGTTTCCTAGATGGATAAGCCGTGTGGGCACATGGGGTTAGGTGTCTCAGGCAGCGTGACTGGGACTATGGGAGGAGGAGGAGGTGGTGGTGGTGGTGGTGGTGGTGGTGGTGGTGGTGGCGGCGGCGGCAGCGGTGGTGGTGGTGTGTCTGTTTGTGGTCATGCTGCCTGCCACACGCCATTGGTGGGCTCGCGGGCCAAGGTGCCAAGACACACACACACACACACATACACGCACGCACACGCACACACACACACACACATATACACGCATACACATCACACACACACACACACACACACACATACACGCACGCACACGCACACACACACACACATCGCCGTCTGCAGGAGGTTTGGGCTCAGGTGCCATGCCATGGGGGCACCCTGCTTGAACCATCCCCAAGAGGGCTCTTAGGGCACAAGTGGAGTGACTGGATGTATGAGTCACTCAGTGTGTGTGTGTGTGTGCGCGTGTGTGCGTGCGTGCGTGCGTGCGTCTGTGTGTGTGTTGCAATGTTTGAGAGCATGACACACTGCTGGATAAGGTCACACGGCATCGAGTTCTGTCAGGGATCATGTTGAAGAGATTCTAAGGAGCAGTGCTTTATGTCATGCTCACTTAGGATCGTCCTTTTGTGTGCGTGTGTGTGTGTGCGTGTGTGTGTGTGTGTGTGTGTGTGTGTGTGTGTGTGTGTGTGTGTGTGTGTGTGTGTGTGTGTGTGTGTGTGTGTGTGTGTGTGTGTGTGTGTGTGTGTGTGTGTGTGTGTGTGTGTGTGGAGGGGTGTGTGTGTGTGGAGGGGTGTGTGTGAGTGTGTGTGTGAGTGTTTTGATTTCTCTGGACATCCTTGCGTTATTTTTAGTTTAGAATTCAAAGACTAAATAGAAAGCATTATCTTGATTTCCGAGAGATATACGCTCATAAGGAGAAACAGCCTGTATACAGATGGCTTTTCTTTATTTTTTTTTTCCCCTGGCTGCGCGACCCTGGCTGCGCACAACTCAACCTCTGAAACCACTGTCGGTGAAAAAAAATAGCTCATGTGGTTGGCTGCCAGTATCTTGCCCCTCCTCACAACACAATGTTTATAAACAAAAAAAACATATATACATGGATAGGAACGTAAAACACAAGTCAAAAACAGAATCACTCCATGGTCATTCTATTGCTTTTCACATATGTGGACTTGACTTGACTTGACTTGACTTGAAAGCTGTAATGTCCTTAAAAAGGCAATTTGTCTTACAGCACAGCAGAATGACATAAAAACACATAGGCCTACAATAAAAAACACACCTACCGTACAAACACAGTAGATAGCTAGACATATAAGTTAATGTGTAAATAAATGAGAGACCACTGGTCAAATGCATTCGTTACCACAAGGGGATTGCTAAAAAAGTAAAAAGAGGTCAGTTGTGCATTAGAAGAAATATGAATGTCCATAATGTCAAGAATGTATCTCCCACATCTTATTCAATTGGTTAATTGTGCGTGTGCGTGCTTCCATATGTAACGTGTGTGTCCGCTTCCATATATACATGGATAGGAAAGTAAATACACAAGTCAAAAACAAAACCACTCCATGGTCAATCTATTGCTCTTCGTGTGTGTGTGTGTGTGTGTGTGTGTGTGTGTGTGTGTGTGTGTGTGTGTGTGTGTGTGTGTGTGTGTGTGTGTGTGTGTGTGTGTGTGCGTGCGTGTGTGTGTGTCCGCTTGCGTATGTAACGTGTGTGTGTCCGCTTCCATATGTGACGTGTGTGTGTGGTGTCCTGTCCCCCAGGTGCGGGTATGGTGGTGGACTGGGAACAGGAGACAGGGCTGCTGATGACCTCTGGAGACGTGCGCATCATCCGGATCTGGGACACCGAGAGGGAGATGAAGGTCCAGGTAGGAACTCTTTCTTCAAAGATACTTATGGGGTCTTTAAGACTTTTTTAGTGACAGGACAGTTTGAGAGAGAGAGAAAAATACCAACAAAATATCTTGAGAGAGAGAGAGAGAGAGAGAGAGAGAGAGAGAGAGAGAGAGAGAGAGAGAGAGAGAGAGAGAGAGAGAGAGACAGGAAACGTTTGGGAGAGAGAGACGGAGAAGGGTTACCAAAAGACCCAGGCCTTAATCGAACCTGGGTCGGCCTCGTCTCAGACGAGTGCCCTACCATTAAGCCACGGTAGGGCCCAGAAGCACACCAGGGTGCATTTCTCAAAACCAGAGTTGCTCCAGTCGCTTCTAGTGTGTTTGTGCCGTTGCACGGCACAATACCCAGTGATAAAACACGGAATATTAAATGTGCATTATTGTACATCTATATCATATTCAATATCATAAATCTAAGCCTGAGGATTTGAAGAATTGTATTTCGTCACATGCACAGAAATATTGTGAAGTATTCTGTAGTGTGAATGGAAAAACATGATTAGACAAGTTATGATCTCTTTATATAATGCACTGAACAGAGTATGACATTGTTAGTGCAGTGTACTCTTAGTGCAGTTAGTGTATTTTTAGTGCAGTTTTGGACTCTCCATATCGCAGTACAGTATATGAGTGTCATCAGTTTGCAACATAAACAGCTTTATACAGTGTGTGAAATACATGGCTTTGATCTCTACAGTATGTAGTTCATTATATAGGGCATTATGTAGGGCACGTTTGACATAGTTTTGCACTGTACCATACGGTGAAAAAGATGAGGATTTGGGATTCGATTGCTGCTCCCCTAAGTCTCACTCCCAATCCCTTGGGACCTTTAGTATGCACCACAGAGTATACCTATACAGCGTCTTCTGTAAATAGGATCTTACCCTCTTCTAGGGCTGCACAATTAATCGAAAAAAATAATCGTAAATCGGGATATCGAAATCGGGATTTAATTGGGATTTAATCGTGGCAATAGTGACCTGCGTCCTTGAAGCCAGAACATACTGACAGACTGGTGTTTCTGACCAGAAATCTGTCCACCTAAGTTTCATGCTATTGCATTTTTCACAATTATTACAATTCATTTTATTTTGCTCGTTCCGTATATAATGAATAGTTGGTTATATTTTATTTTGGTGATATGTTTTTAAAAATCAGTAAACAATCAATAATCGTGATTATGATTTTGACCCAAATAATCGTGATTATGATTTTTTTCCATAATCGTGCAGCCCTACCCTCTTCCCTCTCACCAGGTAGGGCACCTCATTCTCATGGGCCTGTGCTGTACATGCATTAGTCATGCTGCAGTTGTTACTGGCGTGTCAAATGTGTACCACTTGCTGTTAAAATGTAATGTACATCTCATTAGATGCGGAGAACATAGACATTATTGTCCCGTAAAGAAAGACTTGTCACAGATAGAGCAAAGGAAATGCAGGCTTTGTTTGTTTCAGTGATGCTAATGGACCACGCTGAAACCTAGTTGGATATAATGGCTTTTTAAAAACACGCACTCATGCATCGAACTCATAATTGTGATGAACATTGTGTCACATGCAGAACAGTACAGCCTCGCTGGCTGCACAGTTTGCAGTA
>NC_085857.1:37221651-37234151 GCF_034702125.1 Engraulis encrasicolus
TGGCCCCCTATTTTCAGAAATGTAAAAAATATATATATATATTATTATTTTTTAACATTTCTGAAAATAGGGGCCCACGAGGGTGCGGGGCCCACCGGTGAGTCAGTTCTGTGCCACTAATTATGACGGGGTTGCCTGGTTAACACCAGACCTAATCACAAGTGAGATTAGGTCTGGGGAGTTGCCTATATTAAATTCCATAGGTGGCAGAATACTTGGCTATTATGACACACTGCCCTGGGCAGAGAAACTGTTAAGGTCGGAATGCTTGGCCATTATGACACAGGTACCATGATCTTGTACGTTATGAGTCATCCTCGCCATACTGTCTTTCAGATCGAAATGATTGTGTAGAACTAAAGGCAGTATGGGAGTTCCCAGGCTAATGACGGGGTGCCCTTTAAACCAAAAAGTGCCCGGCCCCTATTTCTTTCCCAGTCCAGTCCTGCTCCCCATGTCAATCTTCAGTTCTTTGGAGAACGCTGAGAAAGTCCATGTGCGAGTGCGAGTGCGAGAGAGAGAGTCAGTTGGAGAGTCAGTCAGTCAGTGCACAGTGCATAGTTACCCACACCTCCGAGGCTCCACTGTGACAGGAAAACCTGATTTATAGATGAGAAGATAAGCGTGGAGGATCAAAGCGAACGTACGTGAGCGAGCAAGCGAGTGAGTGAGTCGAGGGAGGGAGGGAGTCGAGTGAGAGAGTGCACCTCTCTGCCGATGAAGGTGGAGGGTGAAGCAGGGCCATTTTAAGGTATTTGGGGGCCCTATTGGCAAAGAGGGACTTGGTGTCTCTTCATTGGAAAGGGGCCCCCTCAAGAGAGGTTTGGTTAGCATTGTCCTTGCACTTTTTTTTTAAACAGAGGTGCCGTCTCACTCACAATGTTGTCATTGCTGTCATTTGGACACAAGTACGAAACCATTCAATACAAGGGGGGCATCCCTTTTACTTTGTAGCTGGGGGCCCTAAGCGATTGCCTAGTTTGCCTTGCCTGGTTGTGACAGGCCTGGTGGGTGGAGGACGGGAGGAGAGGGGAGTTAGAAGGGTGGGGCTGGGGGAGGGTGGTGGTGGTGGTGGTGAGGGTGGGAGAGGAGAGAGGAGAGAGGGAGGGTTAGAAGGGTGGGGGTGGGGGTGTGGGGTGTTGGTGGCGAGGTAGGGGTGGATAGAGGTGGATGGTGACTCATCAGTGATGTGGGCACACCCTACGGTACGAGCCCGGACTCCCCCCTCTCTCTTTTTCTCTGCTTGTCTCTCTCCTTGTACAAAGAGAAATGGAAGAACTACTGTACTGTGTACCTAAGCTTGTCACACAGGTTGTACAGTTTTTTTTTTACCATCGTGTACTTTCTAAGGTACAATACAGTATTCTAAATGATTTTTCTGGTACCCTTACAAAAAATGTACCTAAGATTGTCCCACCAGTTGTACTCTACAGTTTTGCAGGACGATTGTGTACTATCTCAGGTACAATATGGTATCATATTGTAGTGATTTTTCTGATACTTTCTTAGGTACAAAAATCTGTACCTTCGCTTGTCGCATGGGCAGTACCTTTTTGCAGGACAATTATATACTTTCTAAGTTACAGTATCATAAAGGATCTTCTGGTAAATTTTTAGGTACAAAAAGCTGGAAAAAAGCCATATAGAGAGGATTTTAATACAGTTTTTTATCTGGGGATACGTATGTTCCTTAGAAAGTGTATTGCACATACTGTACATAAGAGGCATGTACGTGCATAGGCCTAATTGTGCTGCAAAAAGGTGCAACAAGGTACACATTTTTTGTGTGCAGGGAGACAATGGCTGTTTATCAATGCCCAGTGTTCTAGCCTTGCTAGGAGGTGAAACGCCCAGTGATTGGATACTCTTTGGTGAACTCCGCAGAATATCCAATCACTGGGTGTTTCACGACCTAGCAAGGCTAGAACACTGGACATTGGGCAACAGCCTATGAGAGGGGGAATCCAGGCTCACCTCATAGGGCCACACAGTCTGGATGCCGGCTGCCAGTGTGGTGTCGATATTGCTATACCCATCAAGCTGAGCTACCAAGCCATTACAATACCACAGTATAACTCCTATTGGTTTGGGTATTTTAATCTTCCGGTGGTTCATCTTCAACATAACACAGGCAGTGTCAACAGCAGCCAGCAGCATGGTTAGCTGAGCTTAGTAGCTCACACCAACACGACATCGGCTGCCTCCTGGATGTGGCCTGAAAAATGTGATGTGCTGCCCTGGCTTTTCCACAGCCAGTCAGGAGCCTGTTCTGAGCTGCCAAGCCATTACAACGCACTACAGAATCACCCCCATTGGTTTGGGTTTAGGTCTATGTTAGCAAGAGACTACTGGTGGCAAGGTTTTTTTAGATTAGATATTTTTTGGTCTTTTATGACGTTATTTATGATAGTATAGTCCAAGGGGGACAGGAAATAAGTGGGGAGGGAGAGAGAGAAGGATTGGTAAATGACCCGGGCTGGAACCTAACCCGGGTTGCCGGTGTAGCAGCAGCCCAGTGCCCCACCGTGAGGGCCACAGGAGGGTAACTGGTAGCTCATCTTGGCGGGTAGCTCCTATATCAACAGAACACACACTGCCGGCCTTTCCACGGCTGATAATGGTAGGGCACTCGTCTGCTACACCGCCGACCCGGGTTCGATTCCCAGCCCGGGTCCTTTGCCGGCCCTTCCCCGTCTCTCTCCCAACTCGCTTCCTGTCTCTACTTCACTGTCCTGTCTGAGAAAAAAAAACAATAAAAGCTTGTAAAGCCCCAAAAAACTACATTTAAAAAAAGAACACCGACTGCCCCCTGGGTGTGGGCGGTGACAAAGGCGGTGTGCAACCCTGTGGCTCTTCCACGGCTTAGTCAGGAGACGTTCGGCAAACAAGTGCGCACAAAAAAAGTGCACAAAAGGCAGGACAAACAAGACCAGGAGTCAGTCAGGGCTGGACTGGCCATCTGGCATAGCGGGCATTTCCCGGTGGGCCCGCACCCTCGTGTGCCCCTATTTTCAGAAATGTAAAAAAAAAAACTTTTTTTTTCTCACCCACCGGCGAGTCAATTATGTGCCGGTAATTTTAAGGGAGGTGGGGCTTTAAGCCAAAAGTGTCCCGGGCCCTATTTCTCCCCCAGTCCTCACCCATTACCCCTCTCCCTCAACTCAACTCTTCACGTTATTCCCTGAAGACACAAACTGCCCCAACCTGATCTGGGCCCTTGTCTTCTTTTTCCTTAAAAGAAAACCCATGTTTGAGGTATTATTTGCTCTACACAGCGACCCTGTTGATCAGCAAAGGTGCTGACTACAGCTTTCTAGATTATGGGCGCGATCACACAGAATGCGGATTTCTGCCTACAATCTACGATGCGCGTCCAGCTGATTTATTTGTAGTGCCCACACCGAGCGCGGATCCACTGCCCATTCGAATGCGGTGACTAGGCAAAGTAACGACTCTGTCACTCGCAAACGTAGCCTAATCGATGGTGTTATGTCATTAAATGTTGTGAAAACATACATAAAATGCTTTGTCCATTCATCTATGTACAGTAAAATGAATAGAAGACGAGCTCTTTTCTTGCTCTCCTAACGTTGGATAGTGAATCTGATATGAATGTTGATAACGGTCTCCTATTGAACATCTGGAAATCCGCCACGAGTTTTCCTCCTTGAGTTGAACTTTTTTCAACTCGATCCTCCCGGCGTGGAGATCGGTAAAATCCGCAACCCGCCTTGCCCTGATATTAGACGCGTAATACGCTCATTTTCATTGACAAACAATAGAATACATCCGCCTCCTACTGTAAAATCCGCAAACTGTGTGATCGCGCCCTATGACTTCTGTTAACCCGTTAAAACACACCGTTATAAATGTGTTGTTACCAGAATGGCAATGACGGAGTCATAGTGCATTACTAAAGGCCCTACGTTATGTCATACAGTAGTGGAGTTATACTATGGTAATTATAACTTTTCTATGACTATTACAGCGTGTCTCAGGTGGTACGGCGTGCATTATGGGGTTAAGCCGTTAATCATGGCCTCTGGAAATGTTGTAATGTATTCCTAAAGACTGTTCAAAGTTAATACTCAGCATAGTTGATATGCAAAAATGTGTCATCCATATTTGTTTTCCACTCAAATTACAGCACCTCATTAACTGTGGAGGGAAAAGGCTCCGTTTAGTTGTCAGCTTAGCTATGGCACAGACGTAAACTGATGAACTCAGTCAACTCTGTCCTGTTCTGTCCTGTCAGAGCTTTGGAGAAGCCTCATGTTCCCCTACGGCATTCCACCATGTACGCTGTCGCTTTCATTCAACTTACAGCACTTCACTGTGGCCAAGTGGGCCAAATCTGTTTAGTGTTGCAGCTATATGACACAAACTTAAACGGCTATTTTATTCCATTTAATTTACAGTCATAGTTGTGCAAAATGTGTCATCCGTGGTTTTTTTTTCATTCAAATTACACCTGCCGAGGATAATGCCCTGTTTACCCAGCTGCTTAGCAAATGGCACAGATGTCAGCTGATGAACATGGCCATTTCTGACCCCAGCCTTATGGAGAAGCATCACTGATATCTGTTGTATTTCATAGCGTATGTTTTTCATTCAAATTATAACACTTCGCAAATATGAGGAGTGAAAGCCTGCGTTTGCGTAACTGCTTAGGTGCGACATACCTTTTGATTATTCCGCATAAACGATGGACACAGTGAATACGTATGCACGTCACTCCTATGTTGGAAAAGGCCCCATTTACTTAGCGGCTTAGCTACGGGCAAAGACGTCACCTGATGAGCGCGGCCAGCCACTCCTGTCTTGTCTCCTGTCCACAGCACTGTGGAGGAGCCTCGCTCACATCTATGGCATTTCATCCGTTCACATGACATTCCAGAGCGCACTGCTGCTGAAGGGCACAATTCGAGCCAGCATGCTTTTGGATCGGAAAAAAAAATACAAATGGTCACAATTTACTTGCTAGCAATGCTAGCATACTTTGCTATCAATCCCAAGATGGTTAAAAAATGTTGTTGAGAATTTATTGCTGTTCTTCGTTTCCCCCCACAGAAAGTAATTGCCACTGAGAATAGTGGTTGTTTGGTTGTGTGTGTGTGTGTGTGTGTGTGTGTGTGTGTGTGTGTGTGTGTGTGTGTGTGTGTGTGTGTGTGTGTGTGTGTGTGTGTGTGTGTGTGTGTGTGTCTCAGAACAGTGGAGTGGTGGTGAAATGCCTGTGCGATGAGTCTCTCTGTGCCCGGGTCTCGGATGTTCAGGACACACACACACACACATACACAGTCAAGTCACACAGTCAGCCTGACAGATATTTCGCACGTATATAAGGACACGCTAATTAAATGCAGTCTGGACGCTAGTTTTAGCATAAGCAAGGGGAGTTGTTGCTGGACAGAACAGGCATGACGACACGAGGCCTCACGAGGAGGAAACTGCATGGGGTGGTAGTCAGGAAGCCAACAGGGGGGGACAACGGGGACAGTTGTCCCAGGGACAGAGGGGGCCCAAAATTGGGTTCTCATTACATTGTATGTATTGAGTGGGGGGGCCCTTTCAGATGACTTTGTCCTGGGCCCAGCCAAAGCTGTCAGCGGCCCTGGTGGTCGTAGCGGAGTGTTGGGGGTGGGGGGTGGGTGGTAATGGTTAGAGTGGGGGGAAAAAAGAAACAAGAAACTACTCCAGGAATGAGATCGCACACTGAGAGGCCATATTTGATTTCGTTTTAGTGGCCACCTCCACCCACCGGGCCCATTTATAGGACACGCCACCCGAGACCAAAGAAAAATAATAGATGAGAAATGTCGTCGTGTGTGCCGATGTGTGGAAACGTTGAAAATATATATATATTGTCATGGCAGCCGGGGCACCGGACTGTGTAGTATCTGCAGTGGTGAAGGCCGAGTGCTTCCCACCATTTTCCAGTTATAAGATTTTTTTTTTGTCTTTTTGATTTTATTTACGATAGGACAGTGAAGGTGGCGACAGGAAGTGAGTGTGGATAGACAGACGGGCAAGGGCCGGCAAAGGACCCGGGCCGGGAATCGAACCCGGGTCAGCCGCATGGTAGACGAGTGCCCTACCAGTTGGCCACGGCAGGGCCTATTTCCCAGCTATCCCTAATTGGTGGCACAACAATAAACACCAATTACAGAAGCGGTCATATGACCAACAGGCCAGAGGCAACAAGGGAGTTTTTTTTTTATAAGACGTCCCAAACAGGCCTCGTGTTGCGAGGGGACGGGGTTGCTGAGGCCTCGAAGGGTGAATTAAGATATGACGGCACCATGGCCTGACCGTCGGCATGTGATGTTCCTACAGCCCACAGCCAAGCCAAGCAGAGCTGCACTGCACCAAAGCTAATCATTCAATGTACCCAATACCCATACACACACACACACACATACACATGCATGCATGCACGCACACTTACACACACACACACACACACACACACACACACACACACACACACACACACACACACACACACACACACACACACACACACACACACACACACACACACACGGACATATACGCACACATACATACACGCATAGCATGGCTACAAAAACAAATAATCAAGTATAAAAATAACTAATTAACTAACTCTATATGTAGGCCTACTCTAAGAAATATTAGACACAACATACACTTTAGTTAAATCCTGTCTGTCTGTCTCTGTCTCTCTCCTTCTCTCTCTCTCTCACACACACACACACACACACACACACTAGGGGTGGGCGGTAACCGCGGTATAATATCGTGTGCGGTATTTTTTCATCAATGATAGAGATTTTGTCTCATACCGTCTACCGCAATAGCGCATTGCGTCCTGTAGATGTAGAGTTATAGTTATAGATTAAAAGTTTAAAAATATGTTTTCAAATTATTTGAATGACAAGAATTCCCACATATAAGATAAAACAATGTCTGACCAGTCATTTCCATAAAATAAAATGCTAAAAAATTGTGTTTTGGTCATTTTGCCACAAAACGCTTAATTTTAACATTTTATACACAAATGTACAATACCGTGATATATACCGTGATATATACCGTGGCTAAAATTATACCCAGGAATACATTTTTGGACATACCGCCCACCCCTAACACACACACACACACACACACACACACACACACACACACACACACACACACACGCGCGCGCGCGCGCACGCGCACACACACACACACACACACACAATGTTGACAACAGCTCACACAAACATACACACACTCTCCTGAATGACTCGGCCCAATGTGAGAGCAAGATTCAATATAGAATGTGGACCTCAATGCTTCAATGAAGACAGAGACATAACAGTTGTAGATGGACGCTGTGTTTCAGGGCTGAGGAGGGAGCTTGTTTCTCCCCAGGAGCTCTCTGACCAAAGCCTGCCGGGAGGAGACGAGACAGAGAGAGACAGGGAGCGCCAGAGCAAGTGTGTGTGTGTGTGTGTGTGTGTGTGTGTGTGTGTGTGTGAGAGAGAGAGAGGGTCTGGGAGCTGTGTGAAATGTTTACTTAGCCTCTCCACCACCCCCTACATCTTCATATGGTCTACTATTGTGCAACGCCGCCATACACACACAAGCGCGCGCGCGCGCACACACACACACACACACACACACACACACACACACACACACACACACACACACACACACACACACACGCGCACACACATTTTTGTATTGTTTACAGTGGCCATGTACATGGGCTGTGGGTTCACAGGGCCACAGTAGAACTAAATCGTTGCCTGCTGTTAAAATACAATGTAATGGTCAGAGCCAACACTATAGTGCAGGCCCCCCTTGCTCCCCCTAGGGAGTGGAGTCTGGTGGAACTCTTCACATAATTGATTGAATTCTTGAAAAATGAGGGACTTAAAACAAGCAGGGCATGCATATGCTTTTTAAATCACGTCATTCATATAGGGATTCATAGTTGAAACTGTAGGAAATATACGGCAATCACAATCCTTTCAACTATAATACAATCACCAGAGCTGATACTATCCTGCAGGCTTTGTGTTTTACGGTGTAGTGTGAGGGACATTTTTGGTCAAACCAGTTGAAAGCAAAGTATGAGGGACATCCAGCTTCTTCTTCTTTTAAAATTCCCCAGAACAAGTCCTTCACTTTGGCTGAAACATGTTGGCATTTTAACCAGTTATATTATAAACCACACTCCCTTTGAGGAGTACCATCACAAATATGTGATTAGAATTTTGCCCAAATTTTGAGTTCTCATTATGATGTCATAATGTCTTTGCGAGATTTTTAACACAGACATCTATGGGAGCTGTAGAGTGTTACAGTAAAATTCTAGAAGAACCTCTAGAAATTCCTTACTCCTCAAAGGGTTAAAAACCTTTATTGAACAAGACCCGTTTCAGTGTTAGCTAAGTACATGTAAGTGGGCCTTTCCCATCACCGTGAAGTGCTGCAATTTGAATGAAAAACAAACATGGGTGACACATTTTCCATATTAACTGTAATGGTAATTTAGGTGGAATGATAAAAAATTTCAATCAAAAATTTCATTAATTCTGTGCTGCACCTGGGCACCTATGTAAACCCGTTTCCTGCACATGGCTGAAGTACTGATTTGAATGAAAACATACATGGACGACACATTTTGCATATTAACAGTAGATCACAAGTGGGACGACTGTGTTTGCATCAATTAGTGAAACTAGAGGAAGTACCTTGAAGGCTGTTCCTTTTTCTTTGCCGATCTTGAATTGTGGCCTATATTGCTGGGCTGTAGACATGATTGAATTTGTATGTCTGTAACGTACACCTATAGTTTCTGGGCTATAGGTGATCGATCACTATGTTACACGGTACGCCTGCTATTCTCTCTACTCTAAGCCACATTGAGGAGGAATTTGGTTTTAGGTCCAACTAATACATCTTAACGCTTGTCAGATATGCTCCGCACAGGAATAAAAGCAAAAGTCCAAATCTATTTTTATGACGATGCGATTTTTTAATGTCTTCACTGGCGTTGGGAAGGATTTGGATGGAGCTCTACTATTATGGCCCTCTGTTCCTTTCTTTGTAAGGGTGATTAGTTCATTGCGTGCACACACACACACACACACACACACACACACACACACACACACACACACACACACACACACACACACACACACACACACACACACACACACACACACACACACACACACGCACACAGACTTTGTCATATTTTCATTTTCTCCTTCTCACTCTTCTATTTCTCTCTCTCTCTCTCTCTCTCTCTCTCTCTCTCTCTCTCTCTCTCTCTCTCTCTCTCTCTCTCTCACACTCACACACACACAGCACAGCACAGCACAGCACAGCACACACATACACACCACAGCACACCCAGAGCACATCTAATTTACCCTGGCAACGACCAGTATCATCTAACTGCCAGCGTGAAAATACCGTGTCCAAGTTGCCTTTTCTCGAGCCAAGCGAACACACTGACTGTTGGGTATGTACCTTCCAGCCAACCGTTTATATTGCTGTGAAAGTGAGAATCAGTACCAAGCCCGGTTATCATGTTTCGCTCTATCTTAAGCCAGCGCTGTTGCATGAATTGTGAGGGCTTACACACATGAGAGACGCCTATTGTCCAAGTCCAAAAAGCTATCGTCAGGTGATGATAAAGGCTTTTGTTCGTTTAAAAAAAAAAGGAGGAAAAAAGAAAGAAGTGAGACTATTGGTCAGCGGTGACACATTCTGGAGAGCGGAAATCACACTTGGCCTTTTTGTGAACCTTTTGTAGGCAGAAGGCTGTCGTTCAGACTGATAGTGTTTCAGGATCGGGTAAAAAAATGTTTGAATTGGTTTACGAGCAGATGAGATATGCACGGAGGAAGATGTGGGGATAAAAGGGAAAATGGGGACTGTACGCTCAAAACCAAAAAGATGGAGATCATAAAATGCTTAAATGGAAAACGTTATTCAGCATGTATAAAGCCAAACACATTTCAAATGTTTCTGGTTTACTTCGGGAGAAACTTCCCATGTTTGCCCTCGTATCCTTTCAAGTGAGATTATGCAACTTTATTTAGCAACTTTTGGTTTGAGACATTGTCATTTTGAGGATTGAAACGATGTTACTGCCAAATGTTCAGTAGGGGACTCTTGTCAGTACAATGGTTTAGAATCTTGCATAAGCCATGACACAAGAGAGTTTTTTTTCCTACATAGAATAATATAATTAAACCAAAGTTTCAGAAGTCGATTATTCCAAATTGCGTCATAATTTTCCTTTCATCTATGATTTGACATCTACAGTAGCTGCACTTGTCCGGTGGAAAATAAAGACTTCTAAAAGGGTGCCAGGTGTCACTTTCAGATTGCGAGCGGCAATCATCAAGAAATCAAACATGGCTACCGATTTAGAGAGCTTTCATGAAATGGTGATGAAGCCATCATAGAGGTCCCTTTAGATCCTTCTTAGGTTTCTCTCTTCCACTACCCCACCACGCACCACCAGGTCTGTCACAACCAGTCAAGCAAACTAGGCAATTGCCGAGGGGCCCCCAGCTGAAGGCGCCCACCTCAGGTGTATGTAGAGTTGTCTTCAAATGACAGCAATCACTACGTTTACATGATGTTTTTAATTCAGAATTAATAATTCAGAATGAAATAGATCTGTTGATCATTCCTTTAATTCTGAATTAAGAGGTGTTTACATGACGTTTTCAAAGCGGAATTAAGCTTTACTCACAATTAAATGGAGTTAATTCCAAATTAAATGTCTCATGTAAACGTACTGAGGGACAACATTGTGAGGGAAGACCTCCATACTCAGTGACCGAAACTGGGAAATGATATCCCTATCAAGATCTCTCTTGAGGGGGTCCCTCCCCAATGATGTGAAGAGGGAAAAAAAAGGGGGGGGGGCAAGTCCCTTTTTGCCTAGGCCCTCCAAACACCTTAAACCGTCCCTGCCACCCACCCACCAGTGCGCCACCTGTATCACGCTATGTCACCCCTAAATTTGGACCGTGCCTGTAGTCTGATAGTCTGATAAGATTTTTTTTATGAGCATAAGGAAGACGACCCTTGAATGATATAGGGCCTACTTCTGGAGGAAGTGACATATTAAACAGGAAATGAACTAGAAATACTAGCTGAATGAAGCTGAGGAGAAGAAGTCAGAGGGAGTTGAGAGGTAAGATGACACGTGCGGTACATATAGCAACACAGCGAGGCACAAAAGAAAGGAAACTACAAGAAACAAAACAGGGCCCTTCGATTCGGGTTTCTGAAATCTAATCGCCTAGCAGAAATTTCAGGCATTTGCGCCATCTGAAATGCAAGGCCTGCTCATTTTCGACTTGTCCAGCATCCACTTCCTGCTTTCCCAGCTTAGCCTCTCTCTTTCTCTTTCTTTCTTTCTTTCTTTCTTTCTTTCTCTCTCTCTCTCTCTCTCTCTCTCTCTCTCTCTCTCTCTCTCTCTCTCTCTCTCTGTGTCTCTCTCTCTGTCTCTCTCTCTCAGAGCTGTTGAAAGTAGAAGCAGACATAACCTTACAGATGTAATTACAACACTAGTGTTATGATATTACATAGTTGAAACCATGTACATGTTACCGTACTTCTAGAGTTGTATTTACAATAAGAGTGTTCCTTCTTCTACTTCTCTGCTCCCCTCTCTCCTTGTCTGTCTCTGTCTCTCTCTTTCTCTGTCTGTCTGTCTGTTTCTCTCTCTCTCTCTCTCTCTCTCTCTCTCTCTCTCTCTCTCATGGGTGAGATCTACCGTAGCAGGGTACTGTGTGGGATGGGACGGCTCTCTATAGATTTACAGTGACGGTTCGTTTCTGCCGGTCGGGGTTTCAGTTGAGGGTACATTCCTCTCCCCCCCGAAAAAACCATCAGTCCAACATTCATTGAAGTGACTTCCTAGTTCCTACAGTGTTTATTTTCTTTGTATCCCTCCTGTCTGCCCTCTTGATAGAATCCTTCAACAAGTGTGTGTGTGCGTGTGCTTGTGCTTGTGTGTGTGTGTGTGCGTGTGTGTGTGGGTTTTTTTTTGTGTACATTATGTGTGTTTGTCCAATATTTCATTTGGGCTAGGTACAAAGACAGTTTTCGACTGCTTATTTGTATATTTGAACTAGTATGTTTGTATTTTGTCACGTCTGTGTGTGTGTGTGTGTGTGTGTGTGTGTGTGTGTGTGTGTGTGTGTGTGTGTGTGCATGCGTGCGTGCGTATGTGTGTGCGTGTGCTCATGTTTGTGAGTGACTTTTATGTGCTTGCATGTGTGAGTGTGCGTTTAGATCTGCAAGGGTACATTGAATTACTGGCGGAGTGGAGTGGCGAGGACTCTGCTTCTCCATGTTTATTGCACAGACCAGCGTCCCATCACATGACGTTAGGGCCGCTGCTAAGGTTTTGGAGCCCCTAAGCATACCTGGTCAGGAGGGCCCCCCTCATAATTAAATAGCAGTAATAATAAACTAACAGCTGATAA
>NC_085857.1:37239151-37244151 GCF_034702125.1 Engraulis encrasicolus
GTTGCCCTTTGTCTTCAGTTTGGTGATTTATGGTGAGGAAAATATATTTCTTGCCTAAAAAATTTTTTGCCAGCTTTTTCATATTACAAATCCAATATGGCCGCCGGACAGTCCCATACACTACAATATGTCATATTTCCTATTGTGAAAGGAGTACAGATGTATTTCTGGTGTCTACTCATATGTTTTCATGGTCAGGGAATCCATTTCTGCATTATATAATGAGATTTTTTGCACATTTGTTTGCAAAATACATTTTTGCACATCATTTTTTCCAAAAAACGTATCAAAAATTCATAATGGCACCCAAACCTGTAGAACTGGTCTTATATTTTCCATAAAGTTGATGTGGCAATGACATAATGGTCCATGTTCATGGCATAGGGGATTCAGATGAATAGTGTGACTTTTTTCATGTTCATTAAGGTGTTCATTTCCAATATCTTTGCATTAGATTGGTGGAATAGCTGTGACTCGGACAGAATTGTTATTTTGTATATTTACCACACTAAAGTCATATAAATATTCAAAAACACCAAGTCAACATCTTTAAACATTGATTTTATGCAGTGAAAAACTAATTTAGTTGACATTTGGTCTCTATCCTGCTATAAATCTCATTGGGTTGGCTTGGACCTCAACACCACAAATGCCACTATTGATGATATTTTTCAATATTAGAGAAAAACTAATAAAATAAATTTGGAGGTTGTTGTACTCTCATATCAGCTGTAATACATGGACAACATAATCACTAATTGTATCACTTTGGGAGGTATTAATAGTGAATTTATGCAGATTTTGATAGTTTTGGTCATCAAAAAACGATTTGCATAATGTAAGATAAAAGATCTTTAAAGTCAAAAAGATGAATACATCAAGTAATATTTCCATGGATATGAATACATACCAAGTTAGCCATGAGATGAAAAACAATATTTGATGATAACTAGTGTTTTTAGGTATTTTATAGCTGAGTTTTGTTATCACGGGTCAAAAATGACCCGAACACCACAGGTGTATGCAGCTTATGAACACAACACAAGGGTTAAACAGGCCTTGTGTTAGCATTTTCGGTGGGGGAGAGGAGGGTTTGTTGTATTAGCATAATAAAGAAAGAAAGCAGCATGGTGATGTACAACAAGACAATCTGAAAAATTGTAATGACCAAGTCTTAATCTGTTATGGTACCTAAGGTAATGTCATAGCAATGTTGTTATGATGTAATTGAGTCTATTCAACTAAATGTGAATGGGCCCTGTACAAAGCTAACTGTACTGTACAAAGAAGAGTGCTACGGGAATGTGCCATTACAAGAAAAAGAAGAAAAAATCTGCACACTGTTTCTGCTCACCGATTTATTAGCACCAATGACGAAGGCGGTGTGAGGTTGAAACGTGTTAATATACCGTTGAGCAGCAACAGTGTGCAGATTTTTCCTCGTTCTATTCACGTTTGTTGTTTGATCCGGCGTCTGTTTTATTGGATGTGTGCACATTCTGGACACTGGTCAAATCATCTCATTTTAATTTAATCGATAATTTACCTTCCTAGTACCAAGTGAGCCTGCCATCTGTCCTCTCCCACCTTGAGTGAGGCCTTTTGCGCACATCAAATCAGTCTCTTTTGGCCTTTCCTAGATAGTTACACCTTGTGCAGTAATCTCTCCAACTGCCACTCTAGATAACAACCTGAAAAACCATCACCATGTCACTACCCACCACGTCCTGACATAGCATTGAGGAGAGAGAGAGAAGGAGAGAGAGCATGTGTGTGTGTGTGTGTGTGTGTGTGTGTGTGAGATAGAGAGAGAGAGAGAGAGAGAGAGAGAGAGAGAGAGAGAGAGAGAGAGGCAGACAGAGAGAGGTAGACAGAAATATATCAAGACATTGAGACAGAATAAGAGAGATTTAGAGAAAGACAGAGTAAGAGAGAGAGAGAAATGGGGACAGCTTAGGGCGAGACACTTGGATCTTTCCATCCTTCACCTGTCAGTCTGTTCCAGTTTGCCAATCAGGGTGTCACCATTAGGGAGGACAGAAGAGATCAGCAAATCGCAGCAGGGGTATTAAACTCCCTCTTTTGGTGTCTGTCAATGCAGTCGCTCAGGGGCATCAAGGATATGCCCTTTCAGTGCCAGAGTAAAATGTTGCAGAGTCATTTCAACTCTTTCCGAGTAGAAGCTAACACACTGATGGGCGTTAAATACAACTGTTCAACCGTATCTCGGGCTTTTCATGAATTCCTTATGAGAAAAACAGAAAAAAAATCAACTGTAAGCCTCGTGGTGCCATTCCGAATTGCCTCGTTTCTCGTGGTTGGGTGACGAAAGGGGGAATTGACAATTGAAGTAGTTTGGTTCTGGGGGGAAGAGTAATGCGGACGGACGTCAACAATCAATCGTGAGTGAAGGCTAACTGGAAACGACAGTAATCAAACATTTCTAACAAGTGATTTAGTGTTAAGTTTAGGGTTAAGGTTAGGGTTAGGGTTAGGGACAATGTTGGAGGAAGGGAGAGATGGCATGAAGCTGACACAACGACAGCGCTCCCCTCCCGGAATGCACGCTGCTCGGGTGGTCTCTCTCTCTCACTCGCTCTCTCTCTCACCCGCTCTCTCACCCACTCTCGACGACAGCGCGCGTTGCCCAACTACGAAAAACGAGGCTATATAGTAATGGCACCATGAGGCATACAGTTGATTTTTTCGCGAGACTGGGCTCAACTGTTCAAGTGTTTCATTGACACTGCAGAAATTCACAGTGTGAATGTAATCTCCCAGGATTATTTAATAAGCCTCCCCTGCTCAAATACTCTCCAGCTCATATATATATATATTTTAAAGTCTTGTCGACTGCACCCCCCAAACCCAACCCTGAACAGCCACCCTCCTCACTCCAGGAACAAGTGGAAGACAATTCTTGAAGCGTAAGACCATTCTTAAACTAGCCAATCAGCTTGCTGGGCTGTGTGTGGCAGTCTCGCCACAGCTCTGTGAGCTGAATGTAATGGCCATGGAAATATTTGACTTCTCTCTGTCTCGCCTTCTTTCTGTCTCTGTCTTTCTCTCTGTCTCTCTGTATCTCTCTCTCTCTCTCTCTCTCTCTCTCTTTCTCTCTCTCTCTCTCTCTCTCTCTTTCTCTCTCTTCTTTGTAGACTCGTCTCATGCATAAAATATGACAAACCTTGTGAACCTTGTGTTGGATATACGTAATCCTTGAAATAGAACATTGTTACGGGTCTTTCTTTTATTTTTTTGCATTCCAGTTAATATTGGGGTGAGTGATTGCGTGTGGGTTTTTTTTTCTTCACAAGATTGTCATTAATGAAAGCAGCCCCGCATATTTTAGAATGTATAAGCTCACATGGGGAATGGTGGCTGTTTTTCCAGGTCTATGGTATGGAGATGTCAAGAACTCGAGAGAATATTCGAGACAGAATATTCCAGCGCATTCCTTTGATGTACGACACCATTCTGATGCTTTGAAGTAACTCTTTCATTCAGAGGCATTGTTATAACCTTATTGCCACCAAAATGGTAATGGCCATGTCTTAAAATGTAATGTCATAGCAATGTTATGCTATAGTTGAGCTTTTTCAGCAAATAGTGAACAACATTGCCGGCAATTCCATCTGCATGACAGTGCTTCTGACCAAATTCTCTAACTATTACTGTAAGTTAAGGTGTACAATTTTTTATGACCATTGTGAATAAAAATCATTGCTCTTAAACGTAACAATGGGTTGAAGTGTTCATTCTTTTATGGTTGTATTTAAATGTTAATTATTTTATCAAAGCGGAACTCGCCACTCTGGAGTATAGCTCTATGAATCTCCCACTCAGACAACAGGCTTTGAACCCCGTGTGATGAAAAATACTGGCACTAAAAAAATACTGGCACCTATTGAATCATTCACCACATTAATTCTGTGAGAGAAGATAAATGGGAAAATATCATCATCATGCCCATCGCTCTCATCCCTTCCATCAACACTTACTACGCCCGTAGGCCTGCCAGGTACAGCCACTGAAGCTGGTGGTGGGGGACAAACGGGTCAGTTGTCCCGGGCCCAGAGAATGGAGGGGCCCAGAATTGGGACGCCATTACATTGTAGGTATTGGGTAGGGGGCCTTTTCAGATGGTTTCGCCCTGGGCCCAGCAAAAGCTGTCAGTAGCCCTGCTGCCAGGTACAGCCAGGGAAGCTGACAGTTTGGGTACAAAGGGGTCAGTTGTCCTGGGCCCAGGGAGAGGGAGGTGGGGGCAGAACTGCATCCTTATTACATTATATGCATTGGTTGGGGGGCCCCTTTCTGATTACTCTGTCCTGGGCCTGGACAAACTTGTCAGCGGCCCTGGGCACAGCTTTTAGCAGTCTCAGGTGTGACAGGCGCTAGTGCAAGAGTATTTATCACCGTAAAAAGGCTGTTTACAACCATCAGGCCCCAGGCATCCACTCCATCCACACCAGCCCAGCTGAGTTACAACGTACAAGCGCATTAACAGACCGGCTTTTTTCCCTTTTTTTCAAACAGCGCCAAGCCCAAAAGCCATATAGCCACTTGCTACGCTAAAAACTGCGGAGGACCTCTCTCTTAGCAGTATAAACACCCCAGCCGCAGCTAACGTTCGCTCATAAAGAGCAGGCGCACATCAAAGAGGGTTTTTTTTCCGCCACGCTGCGCACACACACACACAGTGATCGCCTCGTAACCCCAACAAACCACAACAAGGTCCTCATCCCATGCAGCTCGCTCGGCATTCAGCTGCCGCGCTGCTTTAGCTTAGGCGAGAAGAGAAGCGGGCTCGCGGTGTTTTAGCCTTGACTTGCGGTTGGCAGGGCCGCTGACAGCTTTTGCCCAGGACAAAATCATCTGAAAGCCCCCCCCAGCCCAATACATACAATGTATGGGGACCCAATTCTGGGCCCCCTATCTCCCTGGGCCCGGGACAACATAACTCTTTGCCCCCCCACCCCTGGCCTGTCGGCGGGCCTGGTGGC
>NC_085857.1:37249151-37259151 GCF_034702125.1 Engraulis encrasicolus
AATGTTTGTAAATGAGTAAGAAACACTATATTACATAAGACACAGCACACAGTCACATTGGTCCCGGAAATCTGTCCATCAAAGATCAGAAGGCATGCAACCACTGGATGTAGAAGAGTTCCGCAGGGAAATGCACATGAAACTCATTCAGTAGAAGTCGATTCCTACTCCACTGTGCAGTTGTAATTTGGTTTTTGCTCATTTACAAACATTTGTAAATGTTTTGATTAAGATAAGTTCATTATCACATGTTAATAAAGTGTTTATAACGCTTTTTTGGGGTAGTTATTCTAAAGTGTTACCGGGTTAAGTCACTGGACTCCAGTGCTCCCCCACTCATTCACCCACCATCTAACTCTTATGGCCTACGGTTAGTGTAGAGTAGACATACCACATGCTGTAAAAAATGTCAAAGTCCCTCAAGTAAGTAAATTGTAGGTGTTAATGCAACACTTAAAGTATTACTACAGACTACAATTCAACTCTCTAAGTGTGTTTAGTTGCACTGTGGGGGAAGTGAAAATGTCTCTGAGGAACCTGGAAGTTCTGGGGGAAAACCCCAAAGATTGTCAATATGGCCATGAGGCATTTAATTCAGAATCAACTCAGTTCTGAATAAAACTTCTTTCGGCTTTGAAAACTCCATGTAAACACTGCACAATTCAGAATTAAATGAAAGTTCAATGTAAACTCCATGGAACTATTTCAATCGGAATGTAAAGGTGGCAAATGTGTCAGCCGAAGGTTCCTTGAAAAACATTCAAGAAAGCCTTGGGCTTCTCCCGAGCACCATGTCCATGTGATCCCCATGACACAAAAGGCCCTCTGAGACCTAAGGGCAGGACTGGACTGGCCATCTGGCATAGCGGACATTTCCCGGTGGGCCTCGCCCCCTCGTGGGCCCCAATTTTCAGAAATGTAAAAAAAAAAAAAAGACACCGGGCCCCACCAGTGAGTCAGTTATGTGCCACTATTTTTGAGGGGGCCCTTTAAGTCAGGATTGCCCGGGCCCTATTTATCCCCCAGTCCAGCCCTGCCTGAGGGATGCATCACTTCACAGCGCAGCAGGCAGGCAGCACAATAAGGTTTCAGTCATGGGACTGCCACGCCGGGCAAACACCAATGTCCCTCCACCAAGCCACTGCCAACACTTGTGGCCTAAGGGGGTCACATGCAACACATATCCAGCACATGTAGAAGTGTCAAAAGTTTAAGTAAAAGAAAATCCATGGTGTAAGTACATTAGCACATGATATTACATAGTTGTTACACCAGTTTACCACATTGTTTCTATCAAAGAGATAGACTGTGTTGTTACTGAAAAACACTAAAAATCTAACAAGGACCCACCACAAACTTGATCCAACCAGTGCAAAGTTAGCTGATTGTAAGACAAGTACACAGGTATACTGCTTACTCAGATGCGTTACTTGTATTGGAAGGAAACCATTTCCTTTTTAATCTTTTACTTTTACTTTTGACACCTCTACACAGGGAACAACAACTTACCAACTCAACCTTTGTCAGCGCCTACACAGAAAAATGGAGCAGTCAGCTTCCTTTTCAAGATTTTGCTACGTCGTTGGGGCAGGTTCTTTTACAGTAATTATCACGAGGGAACTGATTTGTTCATAGTTAGATTTGAGCTAACATTTTATTAGATACATGCAGGGCTCTAAATTACACCAGCCAACCGGTCAAATGCTGGGAAATTTCAGTTTGGCTGGTAGAAAAGACCAACTTACTAGCCACTTTGACCCATTAGTGAGTGTGTGTTTGGATAGTAAAATTAACACCTACCAGCCATTTTGGCTGGTGGTGAAAAAAGTTCATTTGAAGAGTTCAGATGCAAACCCCCCTAACTCAATTTCTGAAGACCCGCACTTCTATATTTTTTGAGAACCCCGTTGTTGGTTTGGTTTACATTCATGTACTTGATAATACATATAAATATTTATATTACATAAATGAAATTAAAAGAATATTCAATTTTGATAGCTTTGTATTAAATAAGAATTAATTAAGATTATTCTCTGAAAAGGCACTTAGGGGGTTTTGCATCTGAACTCTTCATTTAGAGCCCTGGCTATATGTACTCTCTATGGTTACATTGCCCTAACTCAGACCTTATTCCCTGGTCATGATGACGATTTTAATCATCATGAAATTCAACTTCGAGCTCCTCATGCCCCCCCTGAGATTGTGTGGAGGTGATGTGCCTCTCTCTGAAATCACTATAGAAGTTTCCTCATGAATAGTCTTCCACAACCAACCCTGCACAATAATTGTCTCCATTTCCGGAACTTTTGGAAACTCATCAGTGTGAAACTTTAAACATTTTGTCTGATAAATGTAAATTTAGTGTGTGTGTGTGTGTGTGTGTGTGTGTGTGTGTGTGTGTGTGTGTGTGTGTGTGTGTGTGTGTGTGTGTGTGTGTGTGTGTGTGTGCGTGTGTGTGTGTGAGAGAGAGAGAGAGAGAGAGAGAGAGAGAGAGAGAGAGAGAGAGAGAGGGATAGAGAGAGAGAGAGAGAGAGAGAGAGAGAGAGATGGGAGAGTGAGAGAGAGAGAGAGGGAGAGAGACAGATATGGGAGAGTGTGTGTGAGAGAGAGAGAGATGAGACAGAAAAATAGCCTTCTGCAACATCAATATTTACATGTTTTACATATAAATGTCTTTTGTCATTTGCATTTAAATGCCTTTCAGACATCCTTGTGAACATGTTGCCAATACAATGCATGATTTGTCACAACAGCAAAGCACGTTTGAGTTGAGCTAAATCAAAATACAGAGACATTCGTGTTTGTTTGTACATGAGCTTACATGAATTGCCCTGCACAATATATTTGTTTAATTGCATATGTGTTCAATGAACTCAAGTTTCATTAAAGCTGAGATGTTGTGTGTAATGCTGTTATAGTATGCAACAAAGATATTGCTACCTGAACATTGAAAAAAGGAAGGTTGAGTTTGTGGCACTAGAAGATGCCACTACTTGTCTGTAGGGCGTTATTCTTTGCGGAACAGGGGTCAGTTTCTCGATTCTTGACGTTGCTGAACGTCTTAAGATCGTCTTAAGACGTAACACCATTCCCTTGGATTTAGTGGTGAGCATCGCTGTCGAGAGACAGTTGAGTCGCTCTTACGAAGGACGTTGCTACCATCGTTAGCAAAGACGCTTTCGAGAAGGCCACCCCAGATACCTCCCAACGTGTTTTTATGAGTCATGTACTTTCTAAGATACTATTGTATTGGGTATGATAAATGATCTTTCCTATGTCTTTTAAGGTATGAAAATAGCAAATCTTGGCCCTGCCGTGGCCATCCGGTAGGGCACTCGTCTGCCATGCGGCTGACCCGGGTTCGATTCCCAGCCCGGGTCCTTTGCCGACCCCTCCCCATCTCTCTCCCACTCATTTCCTGTCCTACTCTTCACTATCCTGTCCTAATAAAGCCACCCCCCCCACCCCAATTTTTTTTTTTTTAAATGGAAAATCTATTAGAGCAACATCTCTAGGGTATGATCTTGTATGTGTAGATTTATTTCTCTGTGTATAGAGAAATGACTCATTAGGTAGCCACTTCCTTCAATTACAGATTAAGGATAGTTGCCGTTCATTACATTACATTAGCTGATGCTTCTATTCAAAGATAATTGCAGCTATTACAGGGTGCTGGTTACGGTCCCTGGAGCAATCGCGTGGGCTTAGGTGCCTTGCTCGCCTCGAGGCCCAGGGCCGCTGACAGCTTTTGCTGAGCCCGGGACAAAGTCATCTGAAAGGGCCCCCTACCCAATAAATACAATGTAATGGGGACCCAATTCTGGGGCCCCCTGTCTTTCTGGGCCCGGGACAGCATACCCGTTTGCCCCCCCCCCTGTCAGCGGGCCTGTCTAGGCCAAGGGCATTTGAAGTTCAGCCATAGATGGAAGTGTAGAGAGAGCTGAGAGTGGGGATCCGAGCCTGTTACAGCTGTCCCAGGATAGATATATTCCGCTCCTTTGTTAGATTGTTGACAGATTATTGTAAGATACTGTAGATGTTGCGCGCTAAGTCCCCCACATTTGGGCTTGCATGCCCAAGGGTTGCACCTAGGGTTCGAATCTGGCCTGGGTCATTTGCCATTCCCGACCCCGTCTATCTCTCCACATTCGCTTCCTGACACTCTTCACTGTCCTGTCTGAAATAAAGGCGAAAAAGCCCATAAAAAATACATTAAA
The DNA here is from genome assembly GCF_034702125.1 of Engraulis encrasicolus. Taxonomy (NCBI): domain Eukaryota; kingdom Metazoa; phylum Chordata; class Actinopteri; order Clupeiformes; family Engraulidae; genus Engraulis; species Engraulis encrasicolus. Next base: position 37,253,369 of record NC_085857.1, read on the forward strand.
AAAAAGATACAGTAGATGCATTGTACTAATGTTGGCTTCTTTTCACTAACTTCCTTGTGCACAGCAGATGAGACATTCCTGGTGAAATGAACGACAAATAAAATAATAAAACAGAGGTTCTACAGTACATGCCAGGCAACGTGTGACTCACCGTTCAGAAATGAAAAGTGGCGCCAACGTGGCAAACCAACCGATCGGTATGCCAATTTTGTTATGGCTTTCTGTTCTGCTTTCTAGCTTCCCTCGCCTGAAGGAATTTAACCATTAAGTGCCTTGCATATAGAGACAAGGAGTAGTGTGTTCTTTTATAATTTAAAAAACCCTTCATTTTAAACTGGGGTACATATCTAAAAACGCCAACCGGTTTCAACCTCACCGGGTCTTCATCAAGGCGTCACGCTACTGAACACACTACTCCTTGTCTGTATATGCAAGAGTCGCCTGAAGTATAGGCCCAACGGCCACTAAGTTTTGAAGAATCGACTTTGTCGTTTAACTTCAAGAGCACCAGCATATCGGAGTATACTATCCAACAAAGAAGAGCGCTCAGCATCTCTCCCTTTTAAACATGAAGTGTCTTGTCTTTTTTTAGATTAAAAATATGACTTTTTATTGTATTGATGTATTGATGTCTATTTTTTTTTTTTTGCATTATCCCGTGCTCTCCCTGTGTTTGTTCATTTTTTATCATTAATTTGTTTGATGGAAAGCATGAGCAGCGGGTGCTTAATAGAGATGTGTCGTTCGTGAACGAGCCGGTTCTTTTGAACGGCTCTCAGAAGTGAACGATGGGAACCGGATCACAGCTGGGGGAGCCACTTAACCGGTTCTTCGTTCATTTTTCACGTGACCCTTCACGTGAGTACTCAAATTTGGGGAGAAACACAATTGTTTGCCTTAAAGAGTGGCAGAAACGGTCTTAAGGAGCACGAGGATAATCATTTGTTCTTTGGACAAAATTAACTAGAGGTGGAGTGAAAATGTTACACTCTGAACACTATTTTTTTTTTTTTTTTTTAAAGAGCCAAAAGAGACGGCTTGAACGGCTCTTTGAAAGGAACGGGCCACTATGATCCGGATCCCATCAAAGAGCCATAAATCCCATCTCTGGTGCTTAAGCAGGCTAGTGAAAGTCTGGTGTCATGATGATGGTGTTGTGTGTGCGTGTGGGTTGTTAAGTGACTGTGCTGGGCACATATTTTTTATTTTGACTTTCAAATGAAAGTCATATGTGGGTACAGTAATTGACTGAGATCTCAATGGGACTCCTCTGCGGGAGGCCATTGCAGATGGCCAACTGAGTGAGTTTACTGAAATCGATGAGTCATGCCAACCAACATGGAGGCAGCAATTATCCAAGATATGCAGAGTCAGCGTTGTTGAACAGTCATGGTGGTCTGACTGGACTGGCCCCACCCAGCCTGGTGAGGTGAGCATACAAAAGACTCGCAATCGGGCTGCAATAGCATGCAAGCAGACACCCAGACCCGTACACACACACACACACACACACACACACACACACACACACACACACACACACACACACACACACACACACACACACACACACACACACACACACACACACACACACACACACACACACACACACACACACACATGTGACACATGCAAGACGTGCATATGAGAGGATTATGAAATGAGAAAAGAATTCTTGATGTTTTTTTTTTTTAAAGCCTGTTAAGGGCAGTGCAAAAAAAAGTCACATTTAACTTAAATCCAACATATCTAAACCATTCACAACGTTATCTCACACAATTTTTTTTGAGTTGCCTCAGTAGAGGACACATGAATGCAAACATTTTTTGTGTGAATATGAACCATAGCAAATTAATGAATGTGGCACAATTTTAATTGTCCGTCCTGTGAAGGAAGGAAGCAGTGGTGTAGTAGAATGTCGTAGCACAGTATACCCACCTCAACATTTCAGGGATTTCAGTATACCCAACTAAAATTGATTTATCCATTATTTAGAATAGCACAAATACATACACCTAAAAAATGCTCAAATATACAGTATACCCACCACAAAAAAGTAGACTACACCACTGGAAGGAAGGAAGGAAGGAAGGAATGAAGGAAGGAAGGAAGGAAGGAAGGAAGGAAGGAAGGAAGGAAGGAAGGAAGGAAGGAAAGAAGGCTACCCATGTAGTAGGAGCAGGAGCAGCCTCATTCCTATTGCAGCCTGCCCTGCGGCCTCCACACACATTCAGTAACTGGGACAGCGTGACTCCCTCAAGATCTGCATACCTGCCACCCCCCCCCCCCCAACCCCACTGGCTTGGCTGGCTGACTGACTGACTGGTGAGAAGGCGAGAGAGAGAGAGAGAGAGAGAGAGAGAGAGAGAGAGAGAGAGAGAGAGAGAGAGAGAGAGAGATAGAGAGAGAGAGGGAGAGAGAGAGAAAGAGAGATGAAAACCCTCTTGGCTGAGGACGATTTAGTTTTTTTTAAACATTTATTTTCATTTGAATGAGGGAGCGAGACAGACAGACAGAGAGAGAGAGAGAGAGAGAGAGAGAGAGAGAGAGAGAGAGAGAGAGAGAGAGAGAGAGATTCGGCCTACATGGTTTTAGGTCCCCCTGAGTTACAGCTCGTCTGCCCCCACCGATCCTCCTGCATTCTCCTGCACGACCACCCCGCCCCCTTTGGCGTAGGTCCAATCATCAGCCCGGGCCTGCCATAGCCGTGCAGCAGGAACTGGACCTTTAAGTCCCCGGACAGGTAGACTGGACCAACATGGTGGTGGTAGGGATGGAGGAGATTTTGAACCGCCCGAACCTGCGGCAGCAAGATAGAAGAGTTAGACACGTTACTATAAAAGGAAATGGTGGACTGACCACTGATTGGCTCTGCAAAATGCGCACGAGACTTCTGAGTCTTCCTGGCAGAACTACCGCATTTTTATGCAAAGTAGTGAAATGAGTCATCGTTAATGGGCAAAAAAAAACCCTCTGTCTGTTGTCGAAAAACTACCCTTACAAAATCTGGACCGGGGACCCAACAGGAACATCTTGTAACAAACTACTGTGATAAACGTTGAGCTTGCTTGGACACAGAAAAAGCACAAGGTGACAGATGCCTATTTTCCACTGCTGGTTTTCCGGTAGGCCTACAGCTTGACACAGCGCGACTCGGCCGCCACTTTTTGCTTTGCAATTGAGCTGTCGTGTCTATTCGAAAAGCAAAAAGTGGCACTTTGCCGAGCTGTAGGCCTACCAGAAAAAAAAAACACAGGGGAAAAGAGGCATTAGTTAACATCAATGGGTTGGCATTACATGGGCAACGAAGCAAAATGCTATTGTGTTTATTGAAATGATTTCATAAATATTATTTGCTCATCCCCTTAGAAAATCTGACGGGAGGAAACATTTTACGACCGTGTAGATTTTCAGGCAGGCCTCCACCTCGAGAGTCTCTATCTGTATGGAGGTTGGCTATTGTAAGCTAACGTGGTATAATCTGATGATATTTGCTGAGCAAACAGTACCTGTTTATGTAATATAGATTGCCTCACACACTGTAAAATATTTCAAGCCATGGTATGCATAAAAGTAAAGTGCCCTGCTGCCTTAAGTTGGTAAGTTCACACAACTTGGGACTTAACTCAAGTCAAAGCTTTCTCAAGTTGAGTAAAGTTACAAATGTAAGGCAGCAGGGCAACTTACTATTTTTACGCGTAACTGGCTGCCATGTTTGATCTAAAAGTTCCACCGAGTACTCTTCTACTGTATTTATTGTGATAGTTCCTATACACACTGTGAAAAACGATATCAGTGATAAGTCATGATAAGTTATATAGCCTTCCAGCAGTGTTGCCAGATTGGGCGGGTGCCCGCCCAATTGGGCTACTTTTGACAAGCGCCTGCGGGTAAAAACGGGAGAAATTGGCCATTTGGCGTTTTTTTCAGCCGTTTTGGGCCCATAGAAGTCAATGTAATTTGTTGAATTTGGGCAGAATTTAACGCATTTTGGCGTTTTTTTAGAGCATTTTGGGCGGGATTTGGTTAATTTATTCTGATATACACTGCAATGGCAACAGCATGGTTGAAACCACAAGTTTACCAGCTGCCTCAGAATTCCACGTTTCAGTCCAAGTCCATATTTAAATCTTTATTGTAAGTTGTGTGTGTTGGTTGAACACAAAGTTGCAATTCAAAGCTTCACACAATTTACAATAAGGAATTAAATTAACTTGGAATTTTGAGGCAGCTGGTATTTTTTTTACAGTTCAGATTGCTATTAATTCCAGTAGGTGATCAACAACTTCACATGAGTAAACATGATAAAAGAAATGCTGAATAAACGAAATGTGTAAAACATTTTACATGCCTTGTTGCTGCTATTTAGAGGATCAGAAGACTGCATCAATGAAGAGAAACACTCATTCTTTTCCATTCCTCCATTGTCTTGTATTTTGACTCTGCTCTACTTTCAATAAAGAAAGTCAGACAAATTCCACAAATACCTGTCTGTGTGTGCTCACTGAAGTATTGGGACCATTGGGGTGAATCAGTAACCAGGGCAAACAGAGACGGGAAAAAAAACAACCCTCATGGCTCCTTCCAGGGACAACGCACCGCACGCTGCAGAACAGGTATTCCAGCTTATCATTCACGACTGACAGCTTATGCAGCAGAGTACAGTAGAGTAGAGAAAAAGAAACGGTAACACTTTACAATAATGGTGCATGAGTGCATCAGTGATGTTTATTCCATTAGTAGTCAATAAGGAGTCACTATTGGAGTCGTGAAGACTCACCATTAAGTTATTGTGGTAGCCTACATCAAAGAAACTTAATTAATAATCCCAGAGGAAGATCAAGGTGTCCAGCGGCATGGATGCATATAACAATACATTATTGTGAATATATACATAACAAGACACATTAGATCCAGCTCAGATCATACATATCATTAATTAACACATATATGCATACATAGGCTTACTGTACAATACATACATACACAGATGTCATTCACTCAGTCTTTATGCATGGTTACTGTACATTCCACGCCATACATAACGCACACTGCACAGATCTAACAGTAGAGTAGAGAAGAGAATAGAAACTTAAAAAAAAAAATCCGGGATGGAAATTAAGGTGTTCAGTTGTATGCATGCGTACGTAATACACATTTGCACGAATGCAACATGTCGCTCATGAACACACATCTGCATGCACGTTCATACATTCACATTTTCGAATTTATTTGATAGGACAGTGTGAGAGGTGGACAGGAAGAATTGGGAGAGAGACGGGGAAGGGTCGGCAAAGGACCCGGGCTGGGAATCGAACCCGAGTCAGCCGCATGGCAGGCGAGTGCCCTACCGGTTGGCCACGGCAGGGCCTGCATGGTCTGTTTCATACACATAATACACATTGTGCAGGCCCAACATATCACTCAATAGCACATTTCTGCATCAAAAAAGAAAGAAAAAAAGAAAGAGGCAAAATTCTGCACCATAGTAGTTGCATTTCGTTGCATGGACATTACGTCACATACAAGAAAATTTAATTAATTATGACAAGAAATAAAGTTCACTGCGGCCACAGCGTGCAAAGAAAAATGTTGCTAAATCACCAGATATAAGACCACCAAGCAAGTGGTAAATTCAACTTTCAAAGTGTTGAATTAGTGCTGCAAACATTTACCGTGTACATTTACGTTCCATGAACTTTACTTTACATTCCTTCGGAGAAGCACTGAGAACTGGGAATGCACTGGGCAACATGGCATCATACGAGAGCGTTAAGATA
>NC_085857.1:37266651-37269151 GCF_034702125.1 Engraulis encrasicolus
TATATATTTTTTTTCTTTAGGCCTACTTCTCCTCCCAAATGACAAACCTCCTCAAAACTCCTAAAACGACCACCTACTGTCATGGTGTCATGGGAAGAGAAAAAAAAATCTGCATTTTAATTTGTAAATGAGCATTTTGAATTTTGTGCGTGTGTGCGAGAGAGAGAGAGAGAGAGAGAGAGAGAGAGAGAGAGAGAGAGAGAGAGAGAGAGAGAGAGAGAGAGAGAGAGAGAGATATGTGTGTGTAGCAATAATATACAGTATAATAGACCCCCTTGTGAATACAAGGCCCTTAGAACTGTCTTCACTTTTCCTCCCGGATGACAAAGCTGTGAACAGGTTGCAGATATAGCCTCTAAGTCTCAGGAAACCTCCTTAGCAGAATCAGAACAGGGTTTTTATTTATTTATTTATTTTACAAATGTTGTAAACAAGCGATTTAATTTGTGTGTGTGTGCGTGTGCGTGTGTGTGTGTGTGTGTGAGAGAGAGAGAGAGAGAGAGAGAGAGAGAGAGAGAGAGAGAGAGAGAGAGAGAGAGAGAGTGAGAGAGAGAGTGAGAGAGTGAGAGTGTGTGTGTGTGTGTGTGTTCGTGTGTGAATATGCGTGCATTGTGTGTTGCGTGTGATAGCTATGACAGTGTCCTAGGGCCCCCTTGGGAATACAAGGCCCTTAGAACTGTCCTCGCTTTTCCTCCCGGATGACAAAGCTGTGAACAGGTTGCAAATATAGCCTCAAAGTCTCAGGAAACCTCCTTAGCAGAATCAGAACAAGCTTTGAGTTCATTTTCCAAATCTTTACGACTTATCTCTGCTCCTTTCAGTGCTTTGGTGGTTGTAGGCTGTATTTCTAGATGTTATTTCTGTTTTCGAACTCTTCATTATAGGCCTATCTCCTCATGTTTTAGTTATTTAACGTATCTATATCTTCACGATTTATGTTTTCTCCAATCAGCACCAGTGGTAATGTAGGCTATGATTATGTCCCCGTTTGTAAGTCGCTTTGGTTAGAAAGTGTCTGCCAAATGCTTTGTAATGTAATGTAATGGTAAGAGGTCCTCCATGTTTGTTTTAAAATCTTCATAGGCCCTCGTCCTCTTGGCGTTAGCATCAGATGCTACACTATTGACGACATGGGAGCCTAACCCATTATAGCGGAAATAAGAACGTGTTTCAGTTTTTTTCAAATCTTCACAATTTATTTTTTCTCCTATCAACACCAGTGTTAGGGGACAAGATTGTTCAGTAGGTTTTATTTCTCTTTTTCGTATCATCATCAATCATCATCTCTCCGCAACGCAAATGCTTTATTTTTTTTCCAAATCTTCACAATTCATGTTTTTATCACCAGTGGTAATGGGAGAAGGTTGGAGATTTCATTTTTGTGTTTCAAGTCTTCATTATCTCCCGTCCACTTGTCCCCACCCCCTCAGCAGCAGCTGTGCCTCTCGTGACGGCATGAGGGCCTAATCCACCATCGAGGACTTGTTTCATGTTCATGTCCTATGTTCATAGGTGCTCAAAGGGGGATGCAGTGGTGCATTTGGATCGCCACTTTCATTTCTTCTTTTCAAATCTTCATCATCTCATGACTTCTCTACGCATGGTGACTGCACGGAAATCTGATCCATTATAGGAGAACAACAGCATGTTGTAGCACTTAAGCTTTCAAATCTTAATGATTCATCTTTTCTCCCATCACCACTAGTCGATGTGGGACGAGGTTCTAGCTTTTACTCAATTTTTTAATTCAAATATTCATTATCTCTTTTCCTCTGAGATGTACCTGGTGATATGATGGAAATGTATGTTCCCTCCTGTGGTAGTGAGACGAGAGTATTGCTTATTTTCCCTTCTAAATCTTCATTATCGCTTTTCCTCTTTAGCGTTAGCTGCAGATGTGCCACTGGTGATGACATGGGAGATGGGAGCCTAAACTACGCTATGCTAAGCTACACTATGCTATGCTATTGCTAAGCTACACTAAGCTAAGTTACAGCTAGGCTGAGCTAGACGCTAAATGGTGTTCCATTACCAAGTGATCCACCAGAGCCTCTCCTGGGTGACGTTAAGGGAAAAGTGATAAACGGTCGCCACACCAAAAGACTGTGTGTCTGCACACACACACACAGGCACAGACACACACACACACACACACACACACACACACACACACACACACACACACACACACACACACACACACACACACACACACACACACACACACACACACACACACACACACACACACACACACACACACACACACACACACACACACACACAATGTACAGGGGCCGTTGAATCGGTGAGCTAATGTAACTCTAGATAAGTGCTCAGCAGAGAAGAGGAGAGGAGAGGAGACAGAATAAAATGACTGAGACTGGACTAGGTCTTTCTAGTCTGAAAAGAGACACTGCACTCTTCCCCTGCTCCTCTGCTCCTCTGCGCTTCCATCCATCGCCGTGAGGGCCTGATGACAGATCTACGGCTTTCATTA
>NC_085857.1:37276651-37286651 GCF_034702125.1 Engraulis encrasicolus
CCATGTGCTCTTCTCCTCACTCCTCTACTCCTCTTCTGCTCTCGTCTTCCGCCATCCTCTGCAGGGCAAATCAGGGGTGTATTTCTCGAAAGTGTAGTTGTTAGCCTGTTAGCAACTAGGGTAGTTGCCAATGGGAAATTGCTTTGCAAACAACAAAGTGGCTAATGTACAGTAGTTAGCAACTGTGGTTTCGAGTAATGCACCCCCTATCAATATGATGCCAACCCCTAGCCTCTCCATACACCAACCCAACCCCTCACAATCCCCACACCAACCCCTCTCACAACTCATCCCAACCCCTCACAATCCTCACACCAACCCCTCTCACAACCCATTCCAGCAAACTACTTAACAACCCACCACACCAATACCTTGCCAACCCCATACCAGCCCCTCGCCACGCCACACACCACACTGGGCCGAGCTGGGCTGCCATACTGGCTGGCTCTGGGCCTCAGACTGGTTCCAGACTCTGGACCCGGAGAGTCAAAGCAGGAAGCTGTGCAGCCTGGCAGACTTAATCTTAATCCGGCCTCATTAACCCTCACCAACCCCCCATACCATACGCCAACCAGTTATCTCCACCCAAACCCCATACTGATCATCCCCTTGCAAACGCCATGCCAACCCTTTGCCATATACACCACACTAAGCCCCCGCTTTGCAACAGTATAAACCAGTCTGCCATGCTGGCTGGCTGGCTGGCTGGCTGGCTGGTTCTGGTGGGTGGCTGCTTTGGAGGCTGGCTGGCTGGCTGGTTCTATTGGCTGGCTGTCTGGCTGGCTGTCTGGCTAGTTCTTGAGGGTGGCTGGCTCTGTAGGCTGGCTGGCTGGCTGGCTGGCTGGGTGTGTCGGGTGTCTGTTTGTCTGTCTGTCTGGCTGGTTCTTGAGGGTGGCTGCTTTGGTGGCTGGCTGGTTCTTGAGAGTGACTGGCTCTGTAAGCTGGCTGGTTCTTGAGAGTGACTGGCTCTGTAAGCTGGTTGGTTCTTGAGAGTGACTGGCTCTGCAGGCTGGCTGGCTGACTGGCTGGCTGGTTCTTGAGGGTGGCTGCTTTGGTGGCTGGCTGGTTCTTGAGGGTGGCTGCTTTGGTGGCTGGCTGGTTCTTGAGAGTGACTGGCCCTGTAGGCTGGCTGGTTCTTGAGGATGGCTGCTTTGGTGGCTGGTTGGCTGGTTCTTGAGAGTGGCTGGCTCTGTAGGCTGCGTCTGGGGAGTGGAGTCCTAACCAGCAGCAGATCCGGGAATCCACAGTTACAGTTACAGGGTCGTGCGGCTGGTGCTGGCTGCCGCCACATCACAGGAACAGGCAGGGCTGGTGTGGTCATCTGCTACACAGGGCATTTTCTCTGTGAATCGACAGTCCTCAGGGGCTGTTGATTTTTGTCTGTTTATTTGTTTTTTTCTCCCTTATAGACCGGCCCTCAGTTTCATATAATGGCCCACCCATTGGACTGAGCTACTAATAATAAGAAGTCAGTTGTCCTTGTCCCAGGAGAAGAAAAGGGGCTCAGAATTGGGTCATTGCATTTCACGTATTGGATTGGGGGCCTGTTCAGTTGATTTTTTCCCAGGCCTGGCCAAGGCTGTCAGCGGCCCTGCATGGGAGCATTTCAGATCCATTAGAGTAGAGAGATAGTCACGGAGAGCATAGATGCGGTGGGTGGTTGAGGATTTTTTCTTTCTTTCTCTATCAGTTGCTTTGTTTTTTCGCAATTTCATTTCTTTTTGGTAAAGTTTTTTGCACGGGTAGGGATCATGGGTGTTCGACATGACTAGCAGACACTGAGCTAATTCAATACATTAGCCCGATTCGCACGGGATAAATATTATATGGACCCCTGGTAATTCGCAATTACCCCCTGACCTCCGTGATTTTTTGGGGCGCATTCGGACGGTATAAATAATAAATAAATAAAAATAAATAAATAGTCTGTTATATACTCAATTCACAGACATTATAAGGGGTGCAGACGGTGCGCGTATGTGAAATTACCCCAGGACGTCTGTGTTTCGCCGAAATACAGTAGGTAATTCGCAGCGGAATTATAACCTCACAAATCGCGGACATGGCACATTCGCACAGGACTAAGAACTCAGACATTCTCCGTAATTATTCCGAATTACCAGGGGTCCATAGGTAATAATAACACAGTCGTGGCTCAGTGGTTAGAGCACTGGGCTGGCAACCCAAGGGTTCCCGGTTCAATGCCCGACCAGACCATGGCTGAAGTGCCCTAACCCCCACACTGCTCCCCGGGTGCTGCTCAGCAGGCAGCCCACTGCTACGGACTGCGTAGTGAGTGTACTTCAATGTGATTCACTAGTCCAAATGGGATAAAGTGCAGAGAAAGAATTTCCCCTAGGGGACCAAAAATTGGCTCCAATTGGCTTCCAATAAAAGTCCCGTCCGAATCGGGCTTTAGACTAGTGTTTCTCAATGGGGGCGGTACAGCCTCCCGGGGGGCTTGACAAGGCTACAGCTGAGAGGGGGCAGGGCTTAGTTGCCATTGGGGTGCATTAGTCAATGTCATTTTTTAATACTGAGGGGACGTTGGCAGGCTTATGATGAGGTGAAGGGGGTGTTGGGGGGCTTATGATGAGGTTCAGGGGGCGTTTGTTCAAAAAAGGTTGAGAACCACTGACTTAGACAGACAGACAAATTTAACACTGATAGTACTTGTGTTACTCTCTGAGCGCTTGCCAACATGGATTCTGTGGGTAAAAAGGTTCCTATGCAGGGACAGACAAAATGGGTTGCTCAAAATGACCCAGTGCACACTGTACATTTTGCCGTGTCGATTGAACACTTAGAGTTTAGTTTAACACTCAATGTGTTGATCCTACTCTCAGTGGTGAACTAACAACATTTACTGGGCAGGAATGATTGCCTACCATCACCGTTCCAAAGCCAATCATCCTTCAGCCCTTCCTTGGTTTGTGTTTTTGTGTCATTTCTACCCCTGTGCTCCCCATGCGTCCATGCATTCATCCTCACCCATTCACACCAGCACCAGCAGACTGTCCCATGACACTGGCCCAACACACACACACACACGCACGCACGCACGCACGCACGCACGCACGCACGCACGCACGCACGCACGCACGCACGCACGCACGCACACACACACACACACACACACACACCTACCTCAGGAGAATCCAACCAAACAATGGGGGGGGGGACCAAGGAAAAGGAAGAAGAGGAGTCTTTTGCTTGGAGAGGCTTCCACTGGCTCGTTTGGTTTGGGTTGGTGGAAACCAGGGCTGAACTGGCCATCTGGCACAGTGGGCATTTCCTGGTGGGCCCTGCACCCTTGTGGGCCCCTAGTTTCAAAAAAGTTTTTTTTTTTTTAAACATCTCTGATAATAGGAGCCCACAACGGTACAGGGCCCACCGGTGAGTCAGTTCTGCGCCACTAAGTATGAGGGGTCCAAAAGTGGAGCCAAAAGTGCCCGGGCCCTATTTCTTCCCAGTGGAAACATCACACATCTGCATCCGTACGGTGCGGAACGTTTATGGATTCAGGCGAGCAAATGAGGCACGACAGGTCTGGATTTGTTGGATGTGAGAGTGACTCAAAAAACGTGCAGTGTGAAATGTAATGAAGCATCGCCTTGGAAAGAAGAAAAACTGAAAAAAAAGAAAAGTCGTCTTTTTATATAAAGCGTCTCGCCACACTGTCGGCATGAAAATGTGTAAAACAAATCCTAGCATCTTGCCACAATTTTTTGGACTTCAATTCAGACTGTCTATATATAAAATAGTTTCTTCTAAAAGCATCTTGTCACACTAACATACAGTATATTTGCTACATGTAAGAAAAATGCCTAAAATAAGGGTAGTGGTATAGGCCTAATGTAATAGCCTTAGAAAAAAGTAAACCAACAGCAACAACAAAAAAACAGTCTTTGAAAGGCATCTTGCCTAACTGTTGGATTTTTTGGATGTGAAAGCCACTCATAAGGGCAGTCTTAAATGTAATGAAGTGTAACCTTAGAAAAAAAGTACAGGAAAAAAAACATACTGTCTGACAAATGAAAAGCATTGCCACATTCATCACCACATGCCACTTGGAATTGCTGGATGCAAGAGTGACAAAACCAAGGATCGTTCACATAATGTAATGAAGCATAGCCTTATAAAACAGTGGTTTCTCTATTATACATTAGACATTTAGACATGCCACACTTTTGAAATGGTTGGATTTCAGATTGACTGAAAAAAAGGGTATCGTGTTCAATGCAATAAAGTATACAGTAGCCTTGGAAAAAAATGTTTTAAAAAGTGTCTTGCCACACTTTATTTGTCAATTGTGAGAGTGACTAGGGCCGTGTTAATAGGTAATGAAGCCTATAGCCTTACAATACAATTTTAAAACAAAAAATAACAGACTCTGAGTTTGATGCTGGATCATAAGAATGTATTGAATTGTTTATTGGACGTGATGGTGACTGAAATAAGGGCTGTGTTAAATGTAATGGATTTTTTTTTTAATTGTTGGATATGACTAACATTAGGACAATGTAGATGTAGAATGTAAAAGGTAGAAAAGACAGACTGTTTTATATCATTGGAAAAGTTTTTGGCCACAAACTTTGTATTTGTTGGATATGATAGTGACTAAAATAAGAGCAGCGTTGAATGTAATGACGCATACAGTAGTGTTGGGGGAAAAGTTTGTAAAAAAGCAGTGTCTTCAAAGATTTTCATAGTTCTAACCAATAGAACGTCTCTGATGTATTTTACGTGAAAGCATCTTGTCACACTTTTGTGTTGGATGTGAAAGTGAGTGTAAATGTAATGAAGCATAGCCTTCGAAAAAGTAAACGAAAAAATCAGACTGTGTTCAATCACAGCCTCTTGTTACATTTTCTTTTGGATTTGTTGGACTTTAGATTGGCTAATGTTAGGACAGTGTACATACATGTAACGAAGCATAAGCCTTCCAAAAAAAATAAAGGAAAAAAAAACAGTTTTCTATCATAGGACAGTTTTCTATCATAGGAAAAGCCTCTCACATCTTGCTACACATTTTTTGCATTTGTTGGACACGAGTGATAAAATTAAGGGAGTGTTAAATGTAATGGATCATAGACTTTAAAAAAGAAAAAAGATAATAATGAAGAAACAGACTCTTCTGTCAAAGTAAAAGCATCTTGCCACACTTTTGGATTTGTTGGACGTACGTAAGACACTATAATCAGAGCAGTGTTAGATGTAATGAAGCGTAGCCTTGGAGTAAAACGCAAAAGTGGCATCTTGTTGAATTTGAAGGGCAGTTTAAAATGTAATGATGCATAGCCTTCAGCCAGAGAGCAAAAGAGCAACAAAAAAAAATTGGAATGAAAAAAGAAGAAAAAACTTAGATAAAATAAAATAGATTCCATAGATAGGCTAACTCAGGGCAGTGTAAATGTAATGCATGAAAAGTACATTAGAAAAAAAAGGGGGGAGGGGTAATCTCTTTGGAAAGCAACTTGCCACACTTGTTTTTTAGATTTATTTGATGGCAGAGTGACTAAAAAAGTTGAAAAAAAGAAGATGAATCGTGTCTTCTATCATCATAAAAGCGTCTTGCCACAGTTTTTTTTTTGTTGAATTTCAGAGTGGTTGAAATGGGCAGTGTAAATGTAATGAGCCTTAAAAAAAAAGTTAAACGTTAATAATGTAAAATAAAATAAACAGACTGTCTTCTTTCAGAGGGAAAGTATCTTGGAACGCTTTCTTGGACGTGTGAGTGACAGTGTTGTGAAATGTAATGAGGCATATCTTTCAGTCAGAGAGCAAAACAGCGAGAAAAAAACAAGCAAACAGAAAAAAACCTACAGTGTCTTGTATCATAGGAGAAGAATCTTTCTACACTGCTGTTGACATCAAAATAGTTGCCATGGTTTGGTGTTTTGGCAGCGTCCCCGAGTGTGTGTGTAAACATCCATCAATTAAAGTGAACAGAAATTGCAGCAGCACTGTCGACTGGTTGCGTGGAGCTTTTTGAGAATGTGCACGTCTTAATTTATGGGTTTTGCCAAGCTGTGTAAGTTCAAGAGACGTTCAGCTTGTGAGAATGAGTCCCAGACCGAAACTTTAATTCACTTCTGGCAACCATGGTCTTATTGCCGTGGCAACAACATGTATGTCATCACTGACACCACAATAAAAGTCATCTGCTCAAGAAAATGCACTGTGGTAACAATATGTGTATCATCAGTGACGCCAAAGTAAAAGTCATCTGCACAAAAAAGATGAGCCAAATAAGGCAACTGCACTGAGGCTACCAATACTGTATGTACATCATCACTGACACCAAAATAAAAGCCATAGTCTTTGTGCGAAAAAGATACACTGAGGCCCTACCGTGCCACTAATGGTAGGGCACTCGTCTACTACTCGGCCAATCCGGGTTCGATTGCCAGCCCGGGTCCTTTGCCAACCCTTCTCTGTCTCTCTCCCAACTCGCTTCCTGTCTCTCCTCCACTATCCTGTCTTAGAGAAACCAATAAAGGCTGAAAAGTTCCCCCCAAAAATACTTTAAAAAAAGATACACCGAGGCAACAACATGTGACAAACAACAGTGGGGGAAAAAAATAAAACAAAACAAAAAAACAGAATAAAAGTCGTCTGTACAAGAAATAGAGCTCTGTTTTTCCTACTGTTAGGGTACTAAATGGGGAGGGTTTAGGGGCCATGTGAGGTCAATGTAAGCCTGGTAGTAGTGTGGCCGCCATCCAACATTTCCATGGCACTTTCAAATGCAATCCCAGACCTTTGCCCTTGAAATCCAGATGGGAGAAATGGGAATAGTGTTGCACATTTATGGGGGAAAGGTGCCCGAGCTAAGTGGAGCAAGACAGTGTTTCAATGTCTTTCCTAATTGTACGTTAAAATTACTGTAATGACAATGTGCAATGCCTGTGTGTGTGTGTGTGTGTGTGTGTGTGTGTGTGTGTGTGTGTGTGTGTGTGTGTGTGTGTGTGTGTGTGTGTGTGTGTGTGTGTGTGTGTGTGTGTGTGTGTGTGTGTGTGTGTGTGTGTGTGTGTGTGTGTGTGTGTGTGTGTGCGTGCATTTGTGTGTTAGACATGGGGACATTTTGCAATGGAAGTGCCAATATGACCTCTGCAGCAAAGGGGAGTAGGGATGCCCCACCGTGACTCGAACCCGAGGCCTTCTGTTCTGTGGTACCAAAACTGGGACTATCAATTTAATTGCTCCCCCAGAGCCTTCTCCAATTAGCTAAATCAGACGTGTCAGTATCACGTCCAGAGTAAATAAAGCAAATTGATGGCGACCTGGTGTAGCTTTGGTTGCTTCCGTTGTATTTAGAGAGTCAAATGTAATCTCTAGTTGGTCCTAATCATTATCATCATCAGCAGCTGCAGCTTTATTTCCAGACTCATGGTCCGTTTCCAATAAACAAAACACAGTACATAAAAACAGACAGAGACACACTTATAAAAGACACTTGTACCAGTGTTTCCACAAGTATGATTGGTATCTCACAGCACTGAGCACAGGATTAGACAGCAGCATAATAACTTGATAACATGAACCAACCAACCAACCTGCAAATAAATGTATCTTTTACGTAATTGTTCAATTGACGCTGTGCAATGTACATTTGTGTATGCGTATTTCCCATTCATCCAACACATCAGTCAGCAGACTCTCATGCCTCGTGCCTTAAGGCTCTTGCTCTCAACCCTCGCCACACAGGCTTCAGCAAAGACACACACGCACACACGCACGCACGCACGCACGCACGCACGCACGCACGCACGCACGCACACACACACACACACACACACACACACACACACACACACACACACACACACACACACACACACACACGCCACACAGCCTTCATCAAAGCCAAACGCGCACACACACACACGCACAAACACACACACACACACACACACACACACACACACACACACACACACACACACACACACACACACACACACACACACACACACAAACACACACACACACACACACACATACACACACACACACACACATGCACGTGCGCATGCACACACACAAGCACGCACGCTAGAGTTCTCAACGGGTCGGGTCAGCCCGACAAACCCGACGGGCCCCTTGGGTTCGGGCCGGGTTCGGGTCGAAAATATAAGCATATGGCTCGGGTCGGTTCGGTCCGCGGGCTCAATCTTTTCCACCCAGTGAAAAAAAAAAAAAAAATCAGTTCTGCTGTTTACCGTGAATCATGGCGAATTTCCCCTTGATGGGTCAGTAAAGCTAGGCCTATCTATCTAAATATATGTAGGCCTGCGTAACGAAGGTCTGGCAGGCTGCTGCATGCAACATTGCGCAGTGCTTAATTTGTAAATCACAGGTAGCCTACCGGACGGTACCAGTACGCAAAACAAACATGACATCACAGCGATGATGAGTTGGACAGAGGTCCCGGAACGCACAGAAAACTTCATTGGCTACAATTACTCAAACGAATAAAAAGGGGAAAAAATCTTAGATGCAATTTTAACGATATTGAGTCCCATGTCAGCTCATGGAACCATAGCCTACTTCTTAATACAAGGGACGGTTGGCAATCCAATGGCTATTTTAAACAACAGCCATAGTAGCCTACTAAATGCTGTAATGACAACAACCAATATTTTTAGTTTGATCGCTAACTTTAGACTCAGCAAATGCAGTGCATGGAAATTCTTTCCCTATGAGGTGAAACGAAAGCGAAGCGGTCTTCTACTAGGCTACATATGGAAAGGACAGTGGCTTTCCATAGGCTATCCTTTCCACTTATTCCCACAACGTTGGCATATGCGTAGCTATTAAACGTTAAATCCACGCTTTGTTGGCGACTTTGTTGCATATAATTTGGCTAATCCGCATGTGCTGTTGTGATATGACACTTCACTATTTAAATGGCTCATGCACCGATGGTAAGCGAGCGGCAGCGAAGACGGCGATTTTTCCGGTAGACTTGACTTTTCACACTGACTGTCTGCTCGCGCTGCGGTCTGGTTGAAAATCCCCCCAGCCAATGTTTTATTTGGAGCGTGTAGGCCCTGTTTGAATGAAATATCACCTTGTCTTTGCTGTTTTCGTGCTCAAATTGACTTGTAAGCAACTGTCGGCAACTTGTAAGCAACTGTCTTGGGAGGGAAGGAGACGTGCGCACACACATGCGGAGCGCTCGCCAGCCGAGGAAGATCTCATCCTCTCACCTAGGCTATCTGTCTTTTTTGCTACATGGCTGATCAATGCACCAACCGTAGCCCAGGTGCCACTAGAAATTAGTAGGCTATGTCCAAACCTTGTGTGCCGACCAAAATTTGATGAAACTTTTAAACAATGTTTGGCACAGCCAGGCTTTCCATCTCATCCGCGCATATGAACAAACAAGGAGGGAGGGGCAACTTCACGTAGCCTATATTTAATCAGATAGGCCTACTCGGGATGGAAATAAGCCTACATTTAGAAATCAAAACAAAAGGTGGATGAATTGTTGTTGCCGTGAAGTATGAGGCGGTTATTGAAATCGCGCTGTGGATGATTCTGCTTAAATAGCAAGAACGTAAGTTTCCCCATTTCATATTATGTTTCTATTGTGGAAAATATCTTTTCACTAGGTTTTTAAGTGGGTTATGCAATTTACTGCACATAAGTGCCCTTAAAGACCCACCACAACCCGTCATTCTCCATAGGATAACGTGGGGAAACTCGACCCCCGACTTCGGGCCTCGGGCCGGGTTCGGTTAGATAATTCCAAGGGATGTGTCGGGTAACATCGGGCTCGGGCTTTAAAAGCCACGGGCCGGGTAGGGTCGGGTTGACATTTTTAGGCCCGTTGAGAACTCTAACGCACGTACCGCGCACCACACAGCCTTTAGCAAAGACACACACATACACGCACGCACGCACACGCACGCACGCGCGCACACACACACATGCCACACAGCCTTCATCAAAGCCGCACACACACATACACGCACGCACGCACACACACACA
>NC_085857.1:37291651-37294151 GCF_034702125.1 Engraulis encrasicolus
TGTGTGTGTGTGTGTGTGTGTGTGTGTGTGTGTGAGTGTGTGTGTGTGTCTGTCTGTCTGTCTGTCTGTCTGTCTGTCTGTCTGTCTGTCTGTCTGTCTGTCTGTCTGTATTTTATGTGTGTATGTATGTGATACAGAGAGAACAACAGAGAGTGTAGGCTATTGTGAACTGTATACAGCCCTGATTTTACAACCATGACGATGACTGTGAAATACCAGATAAAGTGGAGCGTGGCACTCCACTTTCATGATTATTAGTGTCAGTGTGTCTGGACAGAGAAAATAGGAAAGAATCGTTGTGTTTTTGCACACTCACTCACTCACATATTTTTTTTGTCTATGTGCTGTCTCCATCTGTGTCAGACATTTTTCTGAACGTGTGTGAGATGATGATGGCAGAGAAAGGGAGTGCTAGAGAGAGAGAGAGAGAGAGAGAGAGAGAGAGAGAGAGAGAGAGAGAGAGAGAGAGAGAGAGAGAGAGAGAGAGAGAGAAATAATGTGTGAAGACTACCAATCGCTGTGGGGAGGAGCTGCAGGGCCACTGACAGCTTTACCTGGGCCCGGGACAAGACATTTGAAAGGGCCCCAAACCCAATCAATACAATGTAATGAGGACACAATTCTGGGCCCCCTCTCTCCCTGGGCCCAGGACAAGTGACCCTTTTATCTCCCCTTGCCGGCTTCCTTGGCTGCATGCTGTTGTGTGCTGTTCACCCTGCAGTGGAGAGACTGACTACAGTCATTGTGCTGTATGCTGTGGACGGTCACACTTTTTTGACGCCGGTGTCATAGGGATGACATAAAAGTGTCACAACAGTGTCATGAACTTGTCTTTAAGGCCATGCCATAAACATGTTGTTGTCATTGAGTGACATTTGGTTATGGTGAAGACAACCCTGACAATGTCAACTTTTCATGACCATAAAACGTTTATGACACGGGCATCATGTTTCTGACTTGTCCATGTCTGTGTCACAACACTGTTTGATAATATTATGACACCTTAATGTCATGCGTATGACGCCAGCGTCAAGTAAAGTGTAAAGGGCAGATTGTAGTTCAGCAACGGCGCCTGTTGGTTCTGGTCGCTAACCACTGTTGATGTTATAGATCTGCGCACGAGGTCTCATGTCGTTAGTCACATTAAACTGGGGCCCATTTCTCGATTCTTGTCGTTGCTAACTGTCTTAAGACCGTCTTAAGACCGTCTTACCGTTCCCTTGGATTTAGTGGTGAGCGTCGCTGTCGAGAGAGAGTTGAGTCGCTCTTACGAAGGATGTTGCTACCATCGTTAGCAAAGACGCTTTCGAGATACGGACCCCTGATGTATTGTTTATTTGATACTTACTAATTCAGTCATTGTAGCTTCATTTATTTACACACACTAGAAAGAAAGCATTCGTATTTCACAGAATATTGACAGTTTGGCTCTCGTAAACTACCGGAGAACTGTGCTGCCACGAGAACAAGGAAGTAGCGAGACGACCAACAGCGCCTTTTCTCTGCGACCTTGGCAACCGTCTGATGTGTAGTAAGGATTTTCTTGCGCGACGACGGTTGCAGAGCCTCTGCGTGGGGGGCGTGGTCGCGCACAGACGGTTGCACAGGCTCTGCAACTGTCAGTACCAATAAGTATAAATTGGCCTTAACTCTGCGGAGGGACTGACTGTAGTCACACAGTCAAGTCAATGGTTGTATATGCTGTATGCTGTGCCGAAAGCCGGGGACATGGATTCGGTCTTGGACTTGACTTGACTGGTCTTGGACTCTAGAAAGGTGGACTTGACTACAGCCCTGCTTAGGGCTAAGTACCGATCAGAATTTTTCGGTTTCGGTTCTGGTTCCAGAACCTACGTTTCGATGCCGGTTCCTGACGGTGCCATTTTCGGTTCCTAATTTATAAACACTGGGGATGACGAAGATTTTAAAAATCTTAACCGACCACCGAGCCTCCCTCATTATCCAGTTGAAGTGTCTGGGAATTTATTTTAAATTGAGAACTACAATCAAAATCCAACCCTATCCATTTCGTGCTGCACGTCTTTGTCTCCGGTGAAAGGTGTTCTCCCAGCGATGGGAAGCTACGTGAGAAATCAGAATAATATGCCCCTGCTATGTAGTGTAGTCTGGTTGTATGTCCTCTACTGGGCGCTGTGGAGGGACTGTGCTGTGTAGTGTAGTCTCTACTGTGCGCTGTATGTAGTCTTAAGGGCGGGTTATGCTTCCTACTTGTTCCACAGAGTGAGCTTGTCGCAGCCATGATGCAGTTAATTTTGGTTTATGCCCTGTTTTGAAGCACGGTCTGCGCGATGTCATTCCACGCTGAAACTGACTTCAATACAAAGAGTAAACTAGACGTGTCGGTTGTTTTTTAGCATCACAGACTCGACGAGAATGAAAATGAAACATTAAATCTTTATATCACGTGCATGTTTGATCGCACTGGCAGCCACAGTGGTAGTTTGGAACAAAGAAGTGGCTCATTTGTCGAGGACGAAGC
>NC_085857.1:37296651-37299151 GCF_034702125.1 Engraulis encrasicolus
ACACACACACACACACAAGCAGACAAACACACGTGAATTTAGACACTTGCAATAATACACACATGCAAACACAAACACACACCACAGGTACACACACACACCCACACAGGCAAGCCTGACGTATGAATGAGCTAACTGCTGACAGGGCAAGCGTGCGTGAGTGAGTTGAGTTGAATGGAGCTGGCATTGAGCGATTAGCCAGGCCGGCCAGTTTCTGAAAAGCGACGCCAGCAGCACGGCGTGTTGGGAAGGCTGGACGGGGGGAGAAATAGGGCCCAGGCACTTTTGACTTAAAGGGACCCTGTGCAGGAAATGGTCAAAAAAGGTACTGCAACTATGCTGCTTATTGAAATTGGGCTGCCTATTGATGCCAAATTTGATCTTTCCATGAAAGTTTATTAAGCATTAAACACATATTTTCTAGTTTGGTCCAAGTACAGTCATTTTTGCAGCTAAAAATTGCTATTTTTGGAAATGCAAAATGGTGGACCATGGAGAAGATCCCCCTTTTCACGTATGAAAAGTTCAAAAATGTTTTTTTTTTTTTACATTTGTGAAAATAGGGCCCACGAGGATGCAGGGCCAACCGGGAAATGCCCGCTATGCCAGATGGCCAGTCCAGCCCTGCGTGTTGGGATAACCAGAAAGGTCAACACACACTTGTGACATGGGTGGACCCATGGCACGTGGATGAGGTACTGTAGCCAGCTTGGTGGCAGGTGCATGAAGGAGAGTTATTTAACCCCTATGCTGCCACTGGCAATGAGCTGCCATGTCAGGTTTGTGACAGGACGGAACGGGTGGGGCACTTTTGATGTGGCGGACACATGAAGGGCTGGATTGGCTATCTGGCATAGCGGGCATTTCTCGGTGGGCCCCGCACCCCTGTGGGCCCCGCACCCTTGTGGGCCCGTTTTTAAAAAAAATTTTTTACATTTCTGAAAGTAGGGACCCACGAGGGTGTGGGGCCCACAGGTGAGTCAGTTCTGTGCCGCTAATTATGACGGGCCCCTTTAAGCCCGGGCCCTATTTCTCCTCTTGCAGTCCAGCCCTAAGTAAGTAGGCAGGCAGACAAGCAGGTGCACTGTACATTTTTCAATATGAATTCATCTCTGTAGGCCCGAGGTGTCAAACTCAAATTGACTAAGGGTCAAAATCAAAATCTGGAACAGTCGCTGGAAGTCGCGGGCCAATCTTAACATTTATTTTCAAACATGGACTAAAATTGTGTGTACATGCACTTCATACTCATAGTTACATTTCACATACACTCTTTCCCATCACATATGGTAGTTCAAATGCTCTGCTTACATAGTGTTGCATATGAGTGTGAGCTGCTTCATTGGCCTGGGCCCACTCATGTTCCTGTGACACTCCAAATTTCATGTTCATGTCTTGTTGCGCTATACATTATTGGTGTAAGTGTGGGCCAACTGTAATACACATTTGAAATGATCTTGCGGGCCGAATAAAATGACTCCGCGGGCCAGATTTGGCCCCCGGGCCTGAGTTTGACATCCCTGCTGTAGGCAGTGCGACCACCACTGTGGGTGTTAAATTGGACTCTTTGAGTGTTGAATTAACACTGCAGTTTTTAATGTGCATGCCAAGGGAGACAGGAGATGACATTGACACACACACATGCACGCATGCACACACACTCCTTTCTTGGTAAGCATGCTACGGGCTGGTCGCACCCCTACTCCGAACCCCAGGACCACACAACACACAGAGGCGGACTTTCCATTAGGCAAACCTAGGCAATTGCCTTGGGCCTCGATCAAATCTGCCCTCCATAGGGCCCCCCAACTGTCACACCAGTCGCAGAAACACACACACACACACAAATAGACTTGATCTTAATTTGTCACTTATATAAAGTAATCGAAGATATGTATGAGACAAAACACTAAAATAGCACCAAAACACAGAATTTTACGTCTATATAATGACTTTTGAGGGCCCCATGTTTACATTTCGCCTAGGGCCCCAAAATGGCTAGATCCGCCCCTGACAACACACACCACAACACACACACACCTACGCATGCATGCACGCACACGTGCACACAGACACACACACTCTCTCTCTCTTTCTCTCTCTCTTTCTCTCTCTCTTTCTCTCTCTTTCTCTCTCTCTTTCTGTCTCTCTCTCTCTCTCTCTCTCTCTCTCACACACACACACACACACACACACACACACACACACACACACACACACACACACACACACACACACACACACACACACACACACACACACACACACACACACACACACACACACACACAGTTCCTCTAAAATAGCCAAGCTTTCAGTTTGGACATATTGCCAACACAACTGTGTTATGCCGGGTGTGAGGGTCAAGTCTTAAAAATAATATTAAAAAGAGTGTCTTTTGCCAACTGACAGTGGAAAGCATTTAAGTTTAGTAATTTCCAGCTAAATAAAAATGTGTTGTACAGGCCTGCTGTCACCGTGGAAATGTGAACGTAAGTGT
>NC_085857.1:37306651-37311651 GCF_034702125.1 Engraulis encrasicolus
GAAGTGTTGCTCATTGGGCCTAAGAAAAAACGTGCAAAACTCCACTCAAGCCTAGGTGACCTAAGCATACACATTAAAGATAAGGTTACTAGCCTAGGTGTGGTCATAGACTCGGATTTGAGCTTTGAGCCTCACATCAACAAGATAACAAAATCTGCTTTTTTCCATCTTAGAAATGTCAACAAAGTGCGCGGCTTGGCCCCCCGACAAGACGCTGAGAAACTTATTCATGCCTTTGTCACCAGTAGGATAGACTACTGCAATGCTCTTTTCTCTGGTCTCCCAAAAAAATTAATTGACAAATTGCAACTCATTCAAAATTCTGCGGCAAGAATCCTAACAAGAACCAGAATGAGAGAGCACATCTCTCCTGTCTTGGCAGACCTGCACTGGTTACCTGTCTCATATAGAATCGACTTTAAGATTCTGCTCACAGTATTTAAAGCATTAAATGGACTTGCCCCTAGCTATATCTCAGACATGCTCTCTTTTTATGCCCCTGCTCGAGCTCTCAGGTCCACTGATGCCAAGCTGCTAAGGACCCCCACCCCCCCGCAGAAGAAGATCGGCGACGCCGCGTTTGCCTGCTATGCGCCCAAGAGATGGAACACCCTCCCCATCGAGATCCGATCAGCCACCTCCGTCGACTCCTTTAAGAAGCAGCTGAAGACCCACCTCTTCATCCTTGCCAACTCCTAGCTGCCAAGACGTCATAGTGTCCCAGCCGCCGCAGCGCCCTTACTACTCGCAATCCAGCCCTGGCAGGGGGCTCCCCTAGGTGGCCGCTGGTCTCTGCCTGATAGACTAGAAGCATTTCCAGAAAAAGGCCCTTTATAAGGGTGTTAGAAGCATTTTTTAGTAAAAGTTGGGAACCTAGTTTTCTAAGACAATTAGAGTACCCTGAATTCAGCTAGCCTGGTTCCCAAGCTGAATTTTGAGTTTTTGACCATGAAATGGGCAAAAAACAAAATGGCCGCCGAAATTCTTGATTTTGGGCAGAATACGTAGAAAGTACCACTTCTCCATGGAAATAAATGTGCAATGCTCACATATTTGCATTTATCATGCATTCCTACACTTACACAAAGGCAAATTGTCATGGCAAAAAGATAAAAAATACTATAATTATGCCGTTCTAATAATAAGATATTCTCGTAAACTGGCATTCAATAGCAATAGCCTCCATGAAGCACATTATCATACAAAATTGTCATTCAATAAGATTTGGAAAGAAAAAGAGAGACAAAGAAGATAGTATTATCTAAAAGACTAAATATTGGGACATGAATATGTCCCCGGTTTTTTTAAGGAGATGAGTGAGCCATCTCTATGGGAGCGCACTCTCAGCTGTACGATTAGCTGAAGACCTTTGCAATCACGCCAAAGGTCCAATCAACTGTGTGGGCAGGATGTCCACTTTGTCAAAACCGAATGGTTGCGCGCAAATAAGCCACTCTGATGCCAAACATTTCTTCAACTGTCGGCAATAAGGTTGTCTTGAGAGATGGCTCACTCATCTCCTTCAGAGAACGGGGACATATTCATGTCCTAATGCTCTCTTTCAGTCGAATCGTTCGCATATCTATGGGAGAGTTACAATCACTCCCGATTGCTGGTCCAAACTAGGCAGAACTCCAAGAGCATCCTGTAAGGATAGCGTTCCTATCACCCTACAGACAATCAGTGGTCCTGCCCAGAACCCTATGTTCCTGTGGCAACGTGGTCACATCTGGCCGGTAGAACCGGACAAAGGTGGCGGGGTTGGCCCAACCAACCGCTCTGCACACCTCTGAAACTGCTGCACCCTTGAAGAGAGGACAAGATGTAGAGACCTGCACTGGTAAAGTGAGCCCTAATCTGAGCCGGGGGTTGGCGACCCTTGGACTCATATGCCAGGGCAATGGTTTGAACCAACCATTTGGAGACCTCTATTTCAAAACTGTGAGCCCTGTAGAGGGCTTGATGAAGCACACAAACAGCTGCTCAGTGTTCCTAAAAGAGTGAGTCCTGTTCATGTAGATGCGTAAAGCGTGCACAGGGCACAAGTTGTGTTGTCACCTCTCTTCCACGGATCTGAAAGGTGGTGTGCAAAAGCAGTTTGGAGAGGCCCCTCTTGGAGGGGCTCAAAAGGGGCCCCACACATAGCCTCCAGTACTAGAGAGATATCAGAGGAGGGTATCGTCTGATGTAGCACGGGGCGTAAGTATCTAGTGGATGGGCACTCAGAGTGTTGGAACCGAATCCTACATGGCACGATGAAATCGCTGCAAAGTAGACTTAAATGGTAAAGCCTTGTCTCCCCCCAATAAGTCTTGTAGGAAGGACAACACCATCGGTACTGAACACTTTCGCGTTGGTCACACT
Source organism: Engraulis encrasicolus (assembly GCF_034702125.1). Lineage (NCBI taxonomy): Eukaryota > Metazoa > Chordata > Actinopteri > Clupeiformes > Engraulidae > Engraulis > Engraulis encrasicolus. The sequence continues at coordinate 37,309,016 of NC_085857.1, forward strand.
AGCGTTGGAAGACAGACCACTTCAGGTTATACAGTGTCAAACTGGCCCCTTAAATTGTCCTGATAACGTTATCCAGAAAAGCGGTTAGGTTCAAATGTTCCCTTGCCAGACCCATAGGGGCAGGTGGCCCCTGGGCTGGGGTATGTCCTCCTCCTGGTCCGTTGCCAGACTCGAACCTGCAGGAGAGGGGAAAGTAGCAGGAGGGGCTGAAGCCCCTATGCTCTCAGCTGAGGCCCCTGAGCCCCGTGGGCTAAGGGGGGACAAACCCTGAGAAATCTCGCTTCCTTGCAGGAGGGGAAAAAGGGAGGCGTCAGGCGAAGGCGCTCGTGGTGCATTATGCAGGACTTTTGGAGCGCGCCATGCCTGGTGACAGGGTGCGCTTTCGTGCCAAGCGCAGTGGCCTGCGGTGATGCCCAAGGGCTCCAGCTGCTCGAGCTGGGGAAGCCACATCAGCCACTAGGGTGGTGGTCAGTACTGTATGAGATTCTCTGTGGTGGCAGGGAGTTGGGATAAAGAGTCGTCCACCTTAGGCGGGAGATCGAAGCACTTTGCCAGGGGGGAGTCAGAGTCTGACTCCACTGAAATTCTTTGCCAGCAGTCGACCGTAGTCAAGAGAACAAAGGGACAGAGCAGGCTAGAACTAGTCAAGCTCTCGTAACTCGTGTCCTTCAGGGTACTCGTGACCTCAGTCAGGAGACGTGAGTCCAAGGAACCGGGTACGCACAAATGTTTGTAAAGAACTTTTACTCCGTATTGTTTCTAATCTGCCGTGAGTAGATTCCGTCATTGTGAAGTTTCTTGCTGCCATGGGGAGGACACTGTACATTTCATATGTTTGATCTGCAATGTGTGATCTCAGGTTAAAAGAGAGTGTCCACCTACACAAAGCTGAGGCTGTCTCGGTGATCACAATTATGCTCTTTTATTGCCTGTGACATTTACCCACTTCATAGCCTGATCAGAATCTGGCTAAACTTGTGAGCCAATCTCTTGACCACAAAGTGGCCTTTTTGGAATTCAGACAAAATGGTTCTGGAAGCTGACTCATCAAGTAGATACACTGGGCCCCATTGTGCATAATTAAGATGGCCATACCGCTTAAAGTAGGGCAACATTAGGCTGAAAGTAGCTTCACGTTGTTCTCTTGTGTATTGCAGCAGAACAGTAACCATATCCATATACTGCCACCAGTTCACATCATCAGATTGACTCTCAGCAATATCATGCAGAAGATTCCAGTCCTTGTCCTGATACTGGAATGAAATCAGTTCACTAATTGTCTGAGGATCATCACCATTAGCCATCCTAGCAAGACAGGTAGAGAAGACTTGGCATGAGAAGACCCTAAAGGGATTGCAGAGTAAACTTGTGTGCCATGGCTTTGTTGGATGCCTTTCCTGCCAGAACAAGTTCAACAGGGCCTTATCCAAGCAATCCACCATCCATACATTGGTCAGTCCAGATCCATTCATATGTTCTCCTATGGCCTTAAGGAAGTTGATTGACAAGTGAAGTCCTCCTAGGCGAGGTATTCATCTGTTGTTCTATTCTGAAATTGCCCACTTAAACTCTTCAAGTCTGCAGTACAATGCTTGGTCAACTGTGATAACTGTTCCTGTCCAAAATGTTAAGATATGACAATGCATTTGTATTCAAAGTATCAAAACGTGTGCAGTAGCGAGGACTATTGGCAAATACCCCGCAGCAGTCTGTTGTTCCTTTGATGACAGTGACTGATTGAACACTGACCAAGAAGTCTTCATGTCTAAGTTTTGACAGTGCAAGAAGAAAGCTAGATCCGTAGCCTTTGCTTGTCTAGCATACTTATGCTCCTCTCCAGATTTTCCAAAGCATGATTAAGCAATGGGTGCTGAAAAAGTTGGCTTGAATGTCCTATGAGTAATCCACAGAGGATGTAGCTCCACCAGGGCATTTGGCACATTTAATGTATGTCTAGTAGACACCTCTATATCCTTAACAGAATCATCAATTGGTTGGCCTCTCTGCCATGCTGGCATTTGTTGCATGGGAAGTATTCTTCCCATCAAGTGTTTCATCCAGGATATCAATGTTATCACATGTGTAGTGGATGAATTTATCTGCCACAATGTTTGTTGGAATAATGGCACCACTCTCTTGGTTCAGTGTTTTAGAGTGCTCTCAGCTAAGGAAGATCTGGACTTGGAGGACCTGATCGTAACTCAGACAATGACCTGCCTGATTGAATAGTCATATGAGGTCTTTTACCCAATAGCTTGATGAAGAGTACAAGCAAGACTGACATGTTTACACAATAAACAAGGACTTTAGCCTCATTCAGAACTCTTCTTTGAGGAAGTTTTTCCTTGCCACCAATTCCATCATCTTCAAGAGATGTCTGCTAACAACCAGGCTGAGTAGCATGTATAGACTAACTGGAATGCATGCAATAGTATCTGATAGAATATGTAAAATATGTCTGAACATTTTTCAAAATTTACGTTATATGTAATATCATGGTGTCATCTAGCGATTTCTGGACAGTTTTCAGAGAGCCAATAGCAACTTTCAGTGATTTTTTGGAAACACTAAATACTTCACATTATGCAAAGTATTTCTAAAATACTTACATCAATTTTCTTAACCATATAAACACG
>NC_085857.1:37321651-37404151 GCF_034702125.1 Engraulis encrasicolus
AGAGAGAGAGAGAGAGAGAGAGAGAGATAATAGAGAGAGACAGAAAGAGAGAGAAATAACAGCCATAACCACAAAAAATGCTGTTCTGGGTTTCTTCTGATAAGGCACAGTGAGTAATGCCCCCCTCCCTCCATCTACTACTAAAAAAGTGCATTCCAGTCCTATGCTTCCTGTAGCAGCTAGGACGTGGGAGGAATGAAGGGATGGAGTGAAGGAGGAAGGGAGGGAGGGAGGAGGGGAGGGGTGTCAGCTTATCGGAATGCCATGCTGCAGACAGGACGAGTGCTGGCCTTCCATACGGATGCTATAGCTAACTGCTCTAGAGCTTGGATGTATCTCAGATTGAAGGCATCAAATGCTAGGCCTCATTTGGCCCAATGTACGTTTGTATGTGGGTCCAGCATTGGCCTCTTTGCCCACCTGAAGACTCATAAGGAACAAGAAAGAGGACAGACATAGTGTCTGCCACTGATGATGATGATGATGTGTGTGTGTGTGTGTGTGTATACAGACCCCTAACGGTGCACAGTCTATAATCCTGTGTAGGCATACTGTGGAGCAAAAGAAGAATCAGAAAAATATATGTTTTTAAATAAATTTAATTAGTAAAAATGTTGTTAAATGTAACGGTCATTGAATGTAACAATGAGAAACATTTACCAATCACTAATCACTTCTACTGTATATTGAAGACTTTCTAGACCTTTGTAGACCAAGACCCCACAGAAAACATTAAGTAGTGAAAAGGAAAATCACCTGACCTGAATGAGAGTGATTAGAAAACCCAAACTGAAAAAAAGTTATCTATTAATGTGAGAACCAGTGTTCCGGTTGTCTCAAAATCCAAGCTCCTAAGCTTAAGATAAGATGGAACCCTTTGCTTGCCACCACCAATACTGTTACCTTCGAACCCCAGCTCTGTCCTCAAGTGTTATACTGTATACACGAGACAGAGCACTCTTTGTGCCTCTATGGTAACGATTGTCTCCTCAACCGCCACTTGCCACCATGGTTCAAATTGTTTATGGTTATTAGATGAGGTTTGTATCAATCACTGGCTGGAACGAGTTTTAAAGTGATGGTGTATTTTTTTTCTTCATTCTTTATTTCTTAACAATGTTACTGGCGCAGCACTTCAACTAATTTGAATGCAGTAAAACGCCTCGTTTAGGAAGCCCAAAAGCCGGGATGCAAATGCACCTCTGCATCCCCCTTTCCGGCACCTATGGCTGGTGGATCACCACCATTAAGAGGAACTAGGGGTGTAAATGATAATCGAAATGTTACGATGTATCGATCCTACACCTGATGATTTAATCGAATCGTATCGTATCGTGGGGCATTCTTAAGTATCGAAAATAATCAAATCGCTGGCCCCTGTCCAATGCCCTAGCTCCATAACATAATAGAAGTAGAAAAGTAATGGGAAAAAAACAAATCGAATCGTATTGTGGGAATTCCTAAGTATCGAAAATAATTGAACCCCTGCTTTAAGAAATCGATACCATATTGTATCGTCATGGAGGCTGTGATTTACACCCCTTGGAGGATCCCTATGGTTCTTAGATCCCCAGGTCCTCAACCCCCAGCGATAAAGACGAGATGGACCTCTCCGCTTGCTTGGCTTGTTCAGCGTGTTCCTTGAGGTGCAGGTCCACATACTGCAAGATGAGCTCCAGGGCTTGGAGAAGCAGCGTGTCTGTGTGCCGCTCTGTGTGCAGCTCCATTGAATAGTTCTTCACCGGCACCATGGAGGACACGGGCATGCCCAGTACAGCACTGGCCTGCTCCATCTAGACAAAACACGCACACACACACACACACACACAAAATAATCACACAAGTAAGTCTGTTTCCATTGCTAGTCCTATATTAATTAACTAGAAACCACAGCGTGATTGCACTGGAAACCGTATGGTTATTTTACTGTTGTTACTAAAAACAAACAGGTATTACTATGAAATTACACTGAAATTACTAGGAAAATAACATGAAATTACCACCTTATTAGCGATCCGTGATACACAAATGTACACATGAGCATGTGAGTATTGGCTAAGGGTCCTGGTACGCTTGCTAAGAGCCTTGAATTATGCGAGTGACAGTCTCCACATACTTGGTTTATAAGTACAAAACCAATACGCACGATACTGGTGGTATCATCCAGGGGGCAGAGAGCGATACAGAAACTGGGAACACAAACTGAAAGGAAAACTAAACAAAAAGGACTCCCTGGACGAGGAGGAGACAATACTGCTACTACTCCTAGTAGTAGATACGAACACTCCTTTATCAAAGTGCAACGGGGAAGTATGATCGTACAAATGTGTGTAATCTTGGACAAGCTCAGTGAAACACTCTTGAAAAGTTGCCACCATCGTCGTTTTCACGGTAAACCCTCGCATGGAACCCTGCAGTCTTTCTTACGATCGCCCCCTAGCAATTTTGGCGATATTGCACCGAACGCACACCTCTGCGTGCTGTATCTAACGCACGCAAAATTGACATGAAATACACTCGGCAAAACATTTGCGAACGAAATGTGCCTGTGCACATGTATCCTGCTGCAAGCATATCGAGGGCCTAAATCCATGTCTGCAATGGTTTGCATTACAGTTCCAAGTCATTTGAAGAGGTACACTTTAACATTCATGTTTATTAATTTACCCGACAGTTTTGCAGGTGTAGGCCCCATAAGATGTACCTACATACTCCCTAGCGATTACACTCCGCCATTCCGACACACCGCCATTCCGCCATTGACTTCTTATTGTCCAATAGGTATTTTGTCCCATTTCAGGGAAAAACATGGGCATGTAGCCTATGAGTCTGCACCTGTTGCTGCGCTCACTTTCTCCACTCCTTTGCGCTTGCACTTGCAATCATGTCAAAAAGACATGAAAGATGATGTACTGTACGAGTGTTTGCTAAACAAAACTAGCTAAAGGGGGGTTATAACCTAAAACAATACCTAGCACAAGGCAGACAAGGTGCAGGGACATCATAGGCGTCGCAATCACATTAGCCTACTGTCGGAATGGCGGTGAGTCGGAATGGCGATTGCCCCCCTCCCTAACCATCAGGCCACAGCCACAAACTTTTCCAAACTGTCACTTTTTTAGGCCTTACCACATTTTTCAGAGGTGTGCTACAGTACACCTGAGACATGTCAGATGTGTTGACATGGACCTTGTCAATGTGTGTTACTAGCGCCACCTGATGTACACCTGTGGTAAAGACAGACAACACAAAAACAGATTGAATTGAATTGAACTCAAAAGTTCAATGAAAAACAAAAGTAGAATTTGAAACACACAAACAAACACAAACACACACACACACACACACACACACACACACACACACACACACACACACACACACACACACACACACACCTAGAGCGCTAACATGCTTTCTGAGCTGCTGGAGTGTGGAGGTCATGGTTTTGGAGTAGGTGGACATCTCGGACGCGTTGACCACATAAACCACACAGTGCACCCTGTCTGCCAAGGAGGGCTCCTTCACATAGCCTGCTGTGTCTGACCCCACAGGACTGAAGGCACTGAACTAGAGAGAGAGAGAGAGAGAGAGAGAGAGAGAGAGAGAGAGAGAGAGAGAGAGAGAGAGAGAGAGAGAGAGAGGGAGGACAAGTTAGACACTTAGTTGTAGGTGTGTCTCCCCAGATAGCTGCTTGGTGTCCCAGGACAGGGCCCTGTTGTTCCGGGACAGAAACAGTGGGTGTCCCAGGACAGCAACTAGGTGTCATGGTACAGTGTCCTAGTGTCCCTGGACAACTATTAGGTGTCCCGAGCCAGTATCCTGGTGTCCCGGACCCAGAGGCGCATCTTGTCACCAGGCTAGACAGGCAGCCACTTGGGGCCCCCAAGCTCCTATATAGTGAATGACAGCATACATAACTACTACGATAGCACCAATTTTGTTTCAAATGTTCATTCCCTTAAATTTGGCTTGGGGCCCCACATCACCCTAGAATCGCCTCGGCCCGGACCAGCCGCTGGGTCAGCAACTGGATGTCCTGTGCAGCAATTGGGTGTCAATTGTGTGCAGTAATTGGGTGTCTGCTGACAGCGGCTGAGTGGACTGGTACAATGTCCTAGTGTCCTGGGACAGCATTACATTACATTACATTACATTGCACTTATAGCTGACACTTTTCTTTTATTCAAAGTGACTTACAATTATTCTTTTTCAGGGTATTGGTTACATTCCCTGGAGCAATGTGGGGTTCGGTGCCTTGCTCAAGGGCACTTCAGCCATGGATGGAGATGTAGGGAGAGTGTCAGGTGGGATTCAAACCTGCAACCCCTAGATTGAAAGACCAACTCTCTAACCACTAGGCCATGGCTGCCCATACAGCAAGTACTGTAGGTGTCTGGGTTAATTAATATCTGGGTGTTCCTATTCTGACAACAATTGTTTCACTCCTGGTGTTCCGGAACAGTCTACCTATGGTAGAAGGTCGCGAAGCCCTCTTAATTTTAAGGGGTTTAATTTTAATACCATATGTAGCCCATGTTGAATAAATGACAAAGCATCTAAACTAATTTACGCATAGAAGCATCAAAATGTAAGTGTGGCCTGCGTTATCTCTTTACCGTAATATTTGTAAGATTTTTAGATATTTTTAAGATGTTTAGTGACTACGCCACTCTCATTTGTTAGGGTGAGAGAACCCAACCATCAAACACTTGATTTGACTTTCCCCGCAACAGGTTAGTGAATAACAAGAGATACAACTGTCATACAATTCAGAGTTCTTTTTATTTTCTTTCAGTGATTCTCATATTTTCTGTATTTGAAAATGTCTGTACTCAAAATACCCGTTTCACAGGCTCAGTCTTGTATAAAAATAGAATATGAACTTTTTACAGTATTTAAAGGCACGTCATCTCAATACAAAATTGTGCAAAAGTGCTAATTGCACGAGAGGTAGACCAAATGACAAAAATTGCACGGCAAACAAAGTTAGTAAATCAAATTGTAAAAAGAAAACAAACTGCCAAAAGGGCAAAATTGGTAATGGCCACCACACACACACACAAGCCTGTTAGACACACGTCTTTGGTCTCCCCCTACAGCAAGTATAGGTTCCAAAAGGAGTCTAGGAATTAAGATACGTCTCCCAGTAATACTTCAGTGTTCATACCCTAATCATATACACAAGCTCCGTCTTGGCGGTTACTGAGTGAAACTTACACGAGCCCCTTCGTCTCGGATGCTAGAGTGAAACTTACACAAGCCCCTTCGTCTCGGACGTCAAAGTGAAAAGGTTGCACAGGATGAATCACTCACACAATAGGACAAAACAAAACAAAAGGTTGGGAAAAGAACAGTGATGCCCCCCTTCTCTAGTGACACTGCATCAGTGTAGTCGAAGGCACCATCTCCTCCTCTGGTTCTCTCGAAGCGGCATGCAAGCAGTCAACCACACAGGACACAAAGTGGAAGAACATCACCAGCGACACTTGAGTTTGCCCAGCTCAGCACACCATCCCAGAACAGCAGCCGACCCCACGCCAGCCGCCGATGGACAGGGCTTTCCTGTACGGTGGCTCAACCACAAACGGAGGGAGAGAGAGAGCGGTGTGCTCACGCTACACTCGACAGCATCAAAAACACGGCGTCTTTGCTAACTAGCTACCACCGTAATGATTTATGCTACACACCTGAAGGAAAGGGGAGTGTCGTTACCCCGTCAGAATAAAAGTTCGGGATAACCACCGGTTACATACACCCCCACTGTAAAAGGTCACCGTCCCGGTGACACTCCGCACTCATCCCCGCACACACCCAACAAGCGCGCACGTACACACACACCCAACAAGCACGCACGCACACACACACACACACAAGCACGCGCATCGCACGCGCATCCAACGAGCGCAACCACACGCACACTAGAGGCCCCCCAGCACATTAACCATCAACAAAGTACACATGCACATAATCATACACAGACACTGCATAATGATCCAGGATGGAGTCACGCCAGGCTGGATGGACATGGACGTTCTTCTTGGACGGTTACTCTCCAGTCCACTACATGACAGTCTGCGGTTGGAGGCCTGCCCATTGCCCCCTGAGTGGGCTGTCGGCGAGGGCTGCCGCTGCGCACCCACAGAGGCCCGTTGCCCATCACGGTCTCTCACTGGGTGCCCCAGATGCTGGCTCCCCCACGTGAAGCTAGCCTCATGCGACATGGACGTTCTTCTTGGACGGTTACTCTCCGGTCCACTAAATGACAGTCTGCGTTTGGAGGCCTGCCCATTGCCCCCTGAGTGGGCTGTCGGCGAGCGCTGCGCACCCACAGAGGCCCGTTGCCCATCACGGTCTCTCACCGGGTGCCCCCGATGCTGGCTCTCCCACGTGAAGCTAGCCTCCTGCGACTCCGGTTGAGGTTGAGGTTGCTGGGAAATGCCCAGCCACCTTGACAGCACATCCAGCTGCCCTTGCTGATGCGCTGCCATCATCTTCAACTCAGACAGTCCTTCCATGCTTCTCTCGCAGCTTGGCCGTCGGCTATGCCAGCACCCCTGCCGGTGATCTCGTCGGTGGGGCCCTCCGCTGGCTGGGGGTAATCACTGTTCTTTTCCCAACAAAACAAAACAAAACCAAATGCATACAAAACCCACCACTAACAATTGTAGACAGCTGTATCCACTTAGTTATCCTTTGCCGACTACTGCCAAATGTGGCCTGCGTTATCTCTTTACCGTAATATTTTTAAGATTTTTAGATGTTTTTAAGATGTTTAGTGACTACGCCACTCTCATTTGTTAGGGTGAGAGAACCCAACCATCAAACACTTGATTTGACTTTCCCCGCAACAGGTTAGTGAATAACAAGAGATACAACTGTCATACAATTCAGAGTTCTTTTTATTTTCTTTCAGTAATTCTCATCTTTTCTGTATTTCAAATGTCTGTACTCAAAATACCCGTTTCACAGGCTCAGTCTTGTATAAAAATAGAATATGAACTTTTTACAGTATTTAAAGGCACGTCATCTCAATACAAAATTGTGCAAATGTGCTAGTTGCACGAGGGGTAGACCAAATAACAAAAATTGCACGGCAAACAAAGTTAGTAAATCAAATGGTAAAAAGAAAACAAACTGCCAAAAGGGCAAAATTGGTAATGGCCACCACACACACACACAAGCCTGTTAGACACACGTCTTTGGTCTCCCCCTACAGCAAGTATAGGTTCCAAAAGGAGTCTAGGAATTAAGATACGTCTCCCAGTAATACTTCAGTGTTCATACCCTAATCATATACACAAGCTCCGTCTTGGCGGTTACTGAGTGAAAACTACACGAGCCCCTTCGTCTCGGATGTTAGAGTGAAACTTACACAAGCCCCTTCGTCTCGGACGTCAAAGTGAAAAGGTTGCACAGGATGAATCACTCACACAATAGGACAAAACAAAACAAAAGGTTGGGAAAAGAACAGTGATGCCCCCCTTCTCTAGTGACACTGCATCAGTGTAGTCGAAGGCACCATCTCCTCCTCTGGTTCTCTCGAAGCGGCATGCAAGCAGTCAACCACACAGGACACAAAGTGGAAGAACATCACCAGCGACACTTGAGTTTGCCCAGCTCAGCACACCATCCCAGAACAGCAGCCGACCCCACGCCAGCCGCCGATGGACAGGGCTTTCCTGTACGGTGGCTCAACCACAAACGGAGGGAGAGAGAGAGCGGTGTGCTCACGCTACACTCGACAGCATCAAAAACACGGCGTCTTTGCTAACTAGCTACCACCGTAATGATTTATGCTACACACCTGAAGGAAAGGGGAGTGTCGTTACCCCGTCAGAATAAAAGTTCAGGATAACCACCGGTTACATAAGCGCTACATTAAACGTTTATTCTGTATTCTACCGAAGACGAATAAAATGATAACTAAAATAAGTTTTCGCAGGAAACAGAGTATCATGTTACTCCCTGTCGTGTGGGCGCTCGCACTGGTCTACAGAACACCATCAACAGGACACAATCATATCAATCACCTTCGGTTGCCTACTGTACCTTGTGTCCATCTGGAACGTGGCCTTTGATGACAGCTAAGGCGTCGTGAAGAGTGAGGCTGCTGCCCTCCCCAAGTCCCGCCATGTCGGACAGGACCACAGACAAACTCTTAGCATCTCTCTCCCCACTGCTGTGCAGCTTATACAACTGCAACTGAAGACATCAAACAAGTAAAGAGGCCATGAGTCCATAACATGCAGTAGATTAGAAGACCTCTCTGGTATTACACAAGACGGTGTGTCATGTTCTAAAAAATAAACTTTTACAAGCAATGATGTGCATCCTGAATTCATCTGTTACAATGCAGTGGTACATATTCCAAATGACCTGGTCTGTTCTTCGGCAGTTAAAGCCGCGGGAACTTTCAGCGAACGTTCCATGAAAGAGTGGCGTAACCCACCATGCTCATTTTGATGGGTATCTTACTAACCCAACGCAACCCTTTTGATGCTCATTTTGATGAGAGCTTAAAATGGCCTGACAAAACAGCCTTCAGAGATCACGTTTGAAGCTTCCCACCCTATCATACCACACACTGCAATAGGCTACTAATAACATCCTAAAAGACCCCCTTTGAGGGATCTTCAATTTGCCACTGTGGGGGACCGTATAGGCCAGTCAATCTAGCTCTAAAAAGGCCCAAACCCCGGACAAATAGCAATAGTAATGGTTCCTACTTTTAAGTGATCCTTAAACCCACTTATATCACATATTAAAAATCTACAGCTTTATATTTAGTGGAACATACTTTTTTTCAAGGTCAAAGTTGGCAGATTTCCCATTCATTTCTCCATCGGGAGACAATGTAGGATACAAGGTGAATAGGGTAAAATTTTAAACTATGACATATTCATTTGAAACTTTCACAGTTGGTAAGGCACATTCAGACAAATCATTTTTGTATTGCAAGTTTTCTGAAATATGATGATGAAATATGCAAATGAGGTCATATGTACTGAAATATCACATATCACATATTAAAAATCTACTTTCATCAATTCAGTGGAACATACTTTTCCCAAGGTCAAAAGTATCCGACCCACTGAATGGCAAAATGCATTGGAAATCTGCTACTTCTGATCTTCAAAAAAGTATGTTCCACTAAAGTGATGAAGGTAGAGTTTTCATATGTGATGTATGGTAGATGAAGTATCAATAAAAAGTGTGAATCAATACTTTTGCCATTTGTTTTATGTTTTGTACGTTGTTGCATAATTTATCACATATCTAAGAAGATGTGATCTCATTTGCATATTTAATCATCATATTTCAGACAACTTGCAATACAAAAAATATTTGTCTTTGCTTGAGTAATTACTGTGAAAGTTTCAAATTGATATCTCATTGTTTAAAAATTTAGCCTATTCCCCAAATATCTCCTATATTGTCTGCCTATGGGAAAATTAATGGGAAATCTCCAACTTTGACCTTGAAAAAAAGTATGTTCCACTAAATACAGTATAAAGCTGTAGATTTTTAATATGTTATTAAGACATACCTTATACCTAGGGAGGATTATAAAAAAACCTTGGAATGATTACTATTGCAATTTGTCTCAGGTCAAACGCTAGATTGTCTGGCCTACTCAAAGAGTTCTCTGCTGAATCTTCAAGGAAATCTCTGGGTTCAAACAAATCTCTGGGCTCCAACAAGAACAGATTTGTGTGTCTTTATTCCCCTAAAGGTTCCCGGAAAGAGCAAATCATCTGAAGGTTCCTCAGAGAACTTTCAGAGGTTCCCCCAACAGTGACAAACTGCAGATCATACAAAAGATCCTGCTGTTGTGTTGTGCTGTGCTCTGCTGTTGTGGTCATTTCCTCTACCTTCTCAGTCACAGAATGCGCGCACATCAGGTGCTGGACCAAATATAAGATAACGGAAAGGAAAATAAAGGTCCGTTACACTGTTTGATGCTCCCAAAATTTAATGGCACAACATTTCGGACTAACCGCTGCACTGTGAGGAAGGACGGTTAGTCCGTGCCATCACATTTTGGGAGCATCAAACAGTGTTGCGGACCTTTATTTTCCTTTCATTTCCTCTACCTTCTCGGTGAAGCTGGTGGAGGCCCCGGACGGGGAGCCCACCATGGCCCGGTTCAGGACACGCCCGTAGAACACAGACTGCACAGAGCTGATGAAGCTGGACTTGCCTGCTGCCACTGGGCCCACCAACAGAACCCGAGCCGCCGGCACTGAGCCAAGGGCGGGCTTGTACGAGCGAATAGACTCCAGCAGAGCTGTTTTGGTGCTGATGAGGAATATAATGGTTAAAGGTGCACTGTGCAGGAAATGGTCAAAAAAGGTATTGCAACTATGCTGATCATTGAAACCGGGTTGCCTATTGCCAAATTCGATCTTTTCCGGAAAGTTTACTAAGTAATAAACCAATATTTTACAGTATGGCCCAAGTACAGTCATTTTTGCAGCTAAACATGGCTATTTCCAGAAATTCAAAATGGCAGACCAGGGAGAAGATCCCACTTTTCATGTATGAAAAGTGCAATTTTCCCAGTCATAATGAATATTTAGAATTTGATGGTAGTGGTAAGTATTCACGAAAAAGGTAACATTAGTGAATGGGTAGCATGAATTCTAGAAATAATCAACTAAAAGTCAAAGTATGTTCTTTTTTTTGTTTACTTTCAGAATTTATGCAGCCCACTCTCAAATGTTTACTTTTTCATGTATTAAATTCCACCACCAATTTTTAAGTTTACTGCATCATGACATGGAAATGAACACTTTTCCTACATGAATAGGTGGATCTTCTTCATGTCTGCCATTATGATTTACCAATCAATGACAACCATACTATGGTCAGGTCAGACCAGTAAATATTAGTTTACTACTTAGTAAATATTCCTGAAAAAAAAATCACATTTGTAAAAAGTGAGGAGCATACAATTAGAAAATACATACATCTGCTCCTGGGATGGCACATGGCAGCAGATCGTTTATATCGTTACATTGGAAAACACAAAAGATCTGCATATTACAAAGAACGAGAAAAGGAAACTCACTCATCAGACCAGTTCAAATGTCTCCACGCAGATTCATCCAAGACCAAGTCTGGCAGACAAAAGGAGAGGATTATGAAGTTTATACTACCTTTCAAATTTTACCTTAATTTGACAAAAACAAAAATAGCCAATTTCACAAACAACTTCTCTGAGAGAACCTAATCTTTAAGTGCAAAGAGGGCCTAAATGAACTGATCTAGGTCATTACATTACATTACATTACATTACATTACACTTAGCTGACGCTTTCATTTATTCAACGTGACTTACAGTTATTATTTTTCAGGGTATTGGTTACTATCCCTAGAGCAATGTGGGGTTAGGTGTCTTGCTCAAGGGCACTTAAGCCATGGATGGAGATGTAGGGAGAGGTCAGATGGGATTCGAACCGGCAACCCCTAGACTGACAGACCAACTCTCTAACCACTAGGCCACGGCTGCCCCCCTGTCAACAGTTAGCATAATGTTTTCAGTGCAAAGAATAACATTGGCTTTTACATTGGACTACTACACCCATTAACCACTTTGTTGAGTCTTTTCAGTAATGTGTGAACCAAAGAATTTAGATTGGGTAAGTAGGCTACTAACACTGGATGGAAAATGCATTGGCCACGGTGTAGCCTGAGGACACGAGTGGATGGAAAAAGTATCTTTGGTGTACATATAAATATGGCATGTTCAAATTCTCGGGAATCCCAAGAATCGTGATCTTAAAGCGATGGTTCGGAGTAGAATCACCCTAATGCCATTTGAACCGTGACACCCATCCACCTTTACACCCGAAGTGTTTTCTGCCGCAGGCTTACATCAACAGAGTTGCCGTGTTATTCGATGTTTATTCCGGTTAGCTTGACTCAAGCGCATATGGATACTGGGCACCGTCTCCAAACTTTCCCCACAAAAATAACATGTCATGACACCAAACTTCTGCAGTAGCACAAATATCGTCTGTACTCACGAAACGAAGCATTTGGAAGTTTGGAAATAGTCCAGGAGTTTATTATTATCAACACAAGCCGAATAGCTTCTCTGCTGCTAAAGCTGCGCCAACGTTACTTCCGTCATCTAAGACAAGCATGTAAGAGTCCTCAACGAAGCTCATAATATGCACAATGAAAAGTGAATTCAGCATCAGTATTGATAACGAAAATCCTTGTCTAATTGATAGTAGGTAAGATTTGAAATATCTTTTAAGTATTGCCTTGAAAATATAAGCCTTAATCACAATTCAGTGAAAACTTTTTTAACACTCTCGTCTGGAAGTTTGTTGAAGACTTTTACGGGCTTGTCTCATATGACGGAAGTAACGTTGGCACAGCTTTAGCAGCAGAGAAGCTATTCAGCTTGTGTTGATAATACTAAACTCCTGGACTATTTCCAAACTTCCAAATGCTTCGTTTCGTGAGTACAGACCATATTTGCGCTACTGCAGAAGTTTGGTGTAATGACATGTTATTTTTGTGGGGAAAGTTTGGAGACGGTGCCCAGTATCCATATGCGCTTGAGTCAAGCTAACCGGAATAAACATCGAATAACACGGCAACTCTGTTGATGTAAGTCTGCGGCAGAAAACACTTCGGGTGTAAAGGTGGATGGGTGTCACGGTTCAAATGGCATTAGGGTGATTCTACTCCGAACCATCGCTTTAAACTCGATACTGTTAATGTCAGGTCGAGATTTTTAGAGGTTGATCTCATCAACATGGCGACCATGCACACAACTGGCATGTAAACAATAGGCCTATCACAAATGCAGAAAAGACATATTATAATCACTATGAAAAAAATCGTTTAATGTCTTTACATTGCTGGTGCACACTAGCCTAGAAATCTAGACGCCCCTAGCGACCGCAAATTGAATTTGCTCCCGGGGGCAGTCTAGCGGACCCCGGTCGTTTTGCGAGGCTGAAAGTTATCCGATGACAGGGCCAATCAAATCACGAGGGGGGCCGGGCTACCTAGTAAACAGGAAACTTTCTAAGAAGAAGCATGGTGTCCGTCCGTGCTACGTACAGCACGAAAGTGTTTACTTAATTTAAAAAGCCTGGATGATAATACATTTCGTGGCTGACATGGATTGATGTAATAATACACCATGAACTTATCGGACACAAATAGATCTCAACACATTACCATTTGATCATTCGATGTTTTAAACTAGCTCGGTAAGCTTAGTTGAGCATTTTACAGAACCAGATAGTCACACGCTATTATCAGACCACTACTGTAGGTGTAGAATGAAATTGCGGCCGCAATTTCTAATAAGACACATGCCATTAAAAACGAGACATTTGGGAGCTTTGAAAGTCTTTGAGTAGCTTACTAAATAGATGGGATCGATAGTCTGGCTAGTGGGAGCGAGCTGACCGGGGAGCGTCCTGCGTTGGGAGCGACAATCAGGGAAAGTTATGGGTATACAGCTAGCTAGCTAACACCGAACATGCCATGTTGACAACAATCATAAATATAACAATTTAACAAGCCCCAAATTGCTCGACATTTCGCTGATTGATCAAAGAGGGCCATGTGGTTGAAAACGAGGCATTTTTTAACTGTATAAGTGAAAACACGATTTATTAGGAAACTTGTTTGTGGCTGTGGTCATCACACGCTTTCACTGCTACGACGGCTGGAAGTTGCCGCTTCACCTACAAAGAGGCCCTCGCTAGTGGCTAGCTAACCTGTCGTCAATAACAGAGCTAGGTATCCAGCCTTGTATTATATGCCTGCCCCAAATTCTAATAAGATCCATGTCATTAAAAACGAGACATTTGGGAGCTTTGAAAGTCTGTAAGTCGCTTACTAAATAGATGAGAATGACACCTAGTCTACCGAGCTATCGGCTAGCCATGTATTAGTTATGGGTATCTACAGCTAGCTAACACCGAACATGCCATGTTGACAACAATCATAAATATAACCATTTAAGAAGCCCCACATTGCTCGACATTTCGCTGATTGATCAAGGAGGGCCATGTGGTTGAAAACGATGCATTTTTGAACTGTATAAGTGAAAACACGATTTATTAGGAAACTTGTTTGGGGCTGTGGTCATCACACGAATTCACTGCTACGACGGCTCGAAGTTGCCGCTACACCTACAAAGGGGCGTGTCGCGTGTACGTTGTGAAAGACAGCTGTGACGTTACACAGAAGTGTGTGGGGATTGGTTGTTCCACCATCCTATTTGCTGTACTGGTCTGGCTGCGCTAGGCTGGTGCACACGTCAGTAGGCCTAATGCTGGTCTCTGACTGCTTTATTTAGCCTACTTAAGATGAAATGATATGGTGTGGATGTGGAAGTTCAGGTGGAGGTGAACAAAAGAAAAGAGAACCAAAACAAAAACCCACATTATTCCTGATTGTTCCTGGATCTGTGTCGTTCATGCGCCACAGCCCAGAACTCGGTTGTCTCGTCAGCAGTCGCCAGCCATCTCTGGAGCTCCCGAAAACGTGAAGGTGGCAATAGTCAGTGGGTGCGACTATGGATAAAAATTATGACTCCGCAAAATCCCGAAACTCAGGGTTCAGTGTGTGGCCAAAGAGCCCATTCTCGTCAACTACAAGCTTCGTGGTGCCGCAACGATATAGCCTCATTTTTCGTAGTTGGGTAACGCACGCTGTCGTCGAGAGTGGGTGAGAGAGAGGGTAAGAGAGAGCGAGTGAGAGCGAGAAGCGTGCATTCCGGGAGGGGAGCGCTGTCGTTGTGTCAGCTTCATGCCATGTCTCCTTTCCTCCAACATTATCCCTAACCTTAACCCTAAACCTAACCCTAACCCTAACCTTAACCCTAACCTTAATCCTAACCCTAAACTTAACCCTAAATTTAACCGTAAGTCACTTGCTTGAAATGTTTGATTACCATCCATAGAGGTAGAAAATAACACTAGAGGTGACATGGCAATTCGCGACAGCACTGGGAAATGGCACATGGAGCTTCCCAACTTCCGTAGGTAGTGTAGGCACCTTCAGTCAATGCAAGTCAATGGAGAACACGCCCACCCCTGTCAAAAAATGGACTAAAACTGTGTGAATATGAAGTAACATATTGATCAAATACCAGATTTGAAATGTCAGGCTAAATATCTACTTAAATCATGAGTCGATAAAATACATTTAAAAATCAAATTATATATTATTTTATGAACATATTTAGCAACAAACTTCAACTATTGTCCTTGTATAGTGTGTTGATGGACATTTTCACATGAGTAAGCCATTTTTGACAGAGGTGAGCAGCCTTCTCTGTTAATTTCCATTTCTCTGGTCTACCTACAGATAATGGCCGCTACAGATTGCCGTAAAAAGGGGGGCGGGATCATCTCTAGTGTTATTTTCTACCTCTATGTTACCGTCGTTTCCAGTTAGCCTTCTGCATTATTCTTCCCCCCAGAACCAAACTACCCCAATTGTCAGTTCCCCCTTTCGTCACCCAACCACGAGAAACGAGGCTATTCGCAAAGGCACCACTAGGCTTAAAGTTGTTTTTTCTGTTTTTCTCGTAAAGACTTCACGAAAGGAATGAGTTAGGCCTACTGTTGGAGCCAAATTAACTGCAGCTGTTGGTCAGCAGTAATAGAGATCGCCAACGTTACGTCATCACCATTGGCAATCGTTGAGCATTTTGGGTTTGCCCCAAACATCATTTGGAAGAAGGCTTGGCTACTACCTCACAAATATTGCATTACGAATAAAATAAAGGAAACTCATTTTAAAATTCTCCATAAGATTTACCCCACAAATGTATTTATTTCCAAATACACAGACTTAAGTTCGAATTGTTCTTTTTGTAATAATGAAGATGAAACCCTTGTAGGCCTACATTTATTTTTTGACTGTAACATAGGCCTAGTGAAACGCTTTCTTGCAGACCTTAGTTTTTATCTTTTTCACAGCAAGACCTTTATGTTTTTAGTCTTAAAGATATTTTCTTTTACTATGAAAACTCAAGTGACCCTTCTTTTGATTTTTTTGTGAATGTCTTCCTTTTACATGCAAAAAATGCAACCCTTCTTTATGATATTTATTTTAAAAATGTCTTCTCTTCTCAACTCTCTCAAGCTTGTAAATAATAAGAAAAACGACAGACTTTTGAACATTCTTTAATTTATTCCTCTTGTTTGTTTGTTTATTGTCTATTTTATTATTTTTGTTTCTTATTAGACTTGTTTAATATAACCTAATCAAAATTGTCCATATTTACTGTATGTTTACTTGACCTTGTGTGCCTTAGCTATTGTTATGTCATGTCTTTGTCATCCTCTTATTGCAATAAAAAAAAGGGTTTGCCCCAATGATTCTGACAGACGATTGACAGGCACACGAAATAGACTCCAGTCAGCAATTCATTTTTACCTCAAGCTAGCGATTAAATCTACCTGAACATGCCATATAGCCTAGCTGTTGTGTAATCGGGTGTAAGAACCGAACACACAATAAGTTAGGCTACCTGTTACCTGCAAAGATTTCCTCTGCTTCGCTTTCCTCACTTTCGGGTTCCTGAAGTAGTGTCGGTGAAGGCCCAAGAGCCGCAGGATTAATTTTTGTTCCAAAGTGGAAGCCAGTGGAAGGTTCTTCGGCTTCCATGACTTGTCCTTTCTTTACCTTTTGCTTGAACCTAATGCAGTGACAGAAAGTCAAGAAAAGATTTGAATGCTGGAACCTACAATCTAGTAAACAGCGAAGATTGAGCATATTACCGGTATATCAATGTAATGTTTTAAAATAGGCTACCAATGAATAATATAGATGCATGAATCAGCCTATAGCCTACAGTCTCATGTACAAAAATGAAATGTCTAAATATGCTGTATGTTGTAAGTTCCAATTTCACATAGCAGTAGGCTATCTGCATTAATGGGTTTGAAGATTTTGAAGAATTGCTGTTAATAGGCCTACATTCTCTCTGAAAAATGCAGAGGGTTTGCAAACCTCACAGGCTAGATTTTCTTCCTGTCATGGTCACGGGCAGCAAATCCCACTTAAAATCAATCCATAAAGAGATTGCCAACGCAACAAAATAGCCAACACGATGCGATAGCAAACGGTCTCTTCTATGCGGTAGGCCTATATCTGTTGACTTCGTAGCCTAATTGCCAAAATTTGACAGTAACATTAGCACTTATACTTCTACAATGTTCCTTGCAATCCACATTGATTGCAATAATTTGACTATTAAACTAAACAGGCTATCAAATAAAATGCAAATGGGGAGAGGGCCTAGATTGCATTAAAATATAATGAAAATGACAACACCACACTGCTTTACTCACATAATGGTGACAATCCAGAAGTATTTGTGCTCTGCAGTGGTTTCGAGTTCACTGGAAGGCTCATGCGCAGTGTTAATTTCGTGACGAAATATTTTCGTCATAAATATTCGTAACGATTGTTTTTCCCCTGACGACAATACAACGATGACGAAAAAAACAGCATGCGTTTGTACGAAAAATATAACGATATTGATTAATATTTTCGTCAAAAAAATAAAAATGTGACTACAATACCACCCGAGACGAAAACCAATAGGAAGCATTTTTGTTAATATGTCACTGAAACATTGGAAAAGAATTGCCTGCTATTTCGCAAGGCGCGAGCCTCATCTGCTTCGCGTCTCCTCTCTCCTCCCCTCCCTCACACACACACACACGCAGCAGGCACAGTGACAGGCAGTGACCGTGACCCTTTTTTAACAGCAGTAGCCTACTTTTCAGTGCAATCCTGGCTGGAGAAAATATTGTTGCCCATTTATCCATGAGGAAGAAGTTTAAGCAGTCATGAAATAGGTGGTGGTGCTGTCGCACAGTAGCAAACATCTTTCTCTGCATTTTTGTGGAACTTCTCCACTCCCTGCGCTTTCATGAACCTGCTACCCGACGGTCGTTGTTTGATCTTTTTTCAATGTTCGCTAATGTTTGTAGGCTAATTTAAGGGTCTATGCGTAGGCAAAAGCCTTCTGATAAGAATCACTTTAGTGCCGATCGCAAAGGATTCGGAAGTGTGGAGTTTTGCGACTTGTTTCAGTCAAGGACACTGAAATAGGAAGTGAACGACCCTTCCACGCTTTCAAATGAGTTATTGCAATAACGTCCTGCGAATGCATGCAACCATGGACACACAACCATGTCAACGAGAGCGCGTGTCACGTGCCATCACAACTTTGCATCAAGCAAACAATATGCAACAGCTTGCAATACGCGCACGAGAGAGAGAGAGAGAGAGAGAGAGAGAGACGTCTTCCAACAGGTGCCGTGCCATTGTAATGCACTGAATGCTAGTCCAGGCTGATAACAAATGCGCAATAGAGACAGAGCACAAGAGAACCACTGACGCACTCGCACACAAATCGCAGAATGCTGTTCATGTCAGCAAACAGGAAAACGTGCGCAATAAGCATTAGAAAACACCCAAACTGCATGTCATCAAAACATGCAGAATTGCTTTAGAACGCTTTCCTGAACATAATGTATTTGCGTAGCACACATAACCAGCTAAACCAGCTGTCAGTGCTGCCGTCCGAAGCTAGTATGCTACAAAGCAAAGTTCCGTACCTCTCATAAAACCGTCTCTGTAGAAAGCCACAATACACAGAACTAAACCAAAATACTTTAGGAAATATGACACCAGAAGCAAAGTACCCTATAATATTTGCCGCGGCGGGCTCAGTGATGAATGAAACAACTTAGCCTACCTGTACTGCTACCATCCGATGCCTTCTTCCTAGCCCACATGACAACTGGATTTTGGCTACGATTGAAACTTGTCACTTTCAAGACATTAACTTCGGTTATTTGACTGTTCTGCCATCAGCGACGCCACGACATAGGCTATGTGTTATTCCAAGTGGGAAATGTAATGTCTTTGCTAACTAGAACTACTAGACTTAAATTTGCGGGCTATGTCTGACTGGAGGTAGCCGCTCAACAAGTTAGAATTCCGCTGATGGAACTAGAACTTGTTACTGTATCTTTTTTTCAGGAGCGCGCGAGTTTTACGCACAGAAGCAAAAAGCAGGCTATCTGCCTTTGTAAATTAATGGTGCCCAATGGAGTCTCTGCTCTTTAATTTGCTTCATGCTGCTTCTTCTCATATAATATGTTGCATTGTCACAACATTCATAGAAGACACAATAGGCGTAATATTTATTTAAAAAAAAAAAAAAAAACTTCCTCCACTGGTGAAGGTACCCACAGTGCGTACGGCCGTACGGCTCCAGGCGTCCTTGCCTGCATGCACCTACTGTACCCCGCGACGCTCTTGATTACTGGTATACCCACAAGTAGGCCATTTTTTCATAACGTGCAGTCCCATATTCCCCCGAAGTCGTTCTAAAATATCGACAGCAATTTATGAGTGTCGCGGCCATGATTTTTTTTACACATTGGACGCACTGGCTTATAAGACGCTCTGGCAGTTTTTTTTACAATATTTTCTTATTAGCCTACAATATGTTATTTTAATCATTGATTTCCCCAAATGGTAGGCCCTATTTTAGTTTGACAATTTTATAGAGAAGTGTAGACAAGAGGAAATAATGTAATAGCCTATTTTAGTCGACTAAAATGAATTTAGATTTCGTCGACTAAAATTGTATGAATTTTAGTCGACTAAAACTAGACTAAAACAAAAATGATTTAGATGACTAAATTGTGACTAAAACTAAAATTACATTTTCGTCAAGAGACTAAAACTAAAACTAAATTAAAAATTCCTGTCAAAATTAACACTGTCATGCGGAGAAATGAAACTTATATTCCAGTTCAACTCGTTCAGCAACCAATTTCAGCAACCAATTTATGTAAACACTGCCCATTCCAGAACACTGCCCATTCCAGTACGATCATCACCATTGAAATGCATTTAAATCAGTTTGTTTTTTAAAATCGTATTTAGCAGTTCTTTGCGGACAGAAATGATAATGCCCACCCCACCCACCACCTGTGCTACCTCCCAAGGACACCCCCTCCCCCCCTCTATGGACTGCATGAGGAGGGAGAGGAGATGCAAAAGCTACTCTCCCAGGTAGGGCCTACTCATTGATAGGAGAGGAGGCGAGAGGAGAGGAGGAAGTTACTTCTTTCCCAGACAGGCCCTATCCACTGAGATGAGAGGGGAGGAAGAGGGGATAGAGAAGAGGAGCAGGGGGTCTAGAGAGGAGAGGAGAGGAGGAGGATAGGCCTGCAGGAAGAGAGGAGGTGAGAGGAGAGGAGAAGAGCGCAGGAGAGAGGGGAGGTTAGGTGAAAACTGTACTGCTCTATATCCATTAATATATACTGATTGTGGCAGTTCAAGGAAAGTCAGTGAAGAAATCATGGTAATGATCCAGTGGGGCTGGTGATGGGGGGGGGGGGGGGGGGGATGGGGCTAAAGCTAAATCGAGGTCAGTGAGAGGAGTGACTCACAGACAGATGTGCGGGTGTCATTCAGGGGGGTAAAGTGTGATTGAGTCACCAGGGCCCATAGGGGGCCCACACTGTCTGATTTATGGTGATACTGTATATGGCTGGGGGGCACCATTGGAGCTGATTGTACACATAGTGCATAAAATTTGTGGCTACGCCCCTGTGTGTGCATGCACATAGTTCTCAATAAATACGTTTGAGAATGGCCAAAAATAACAAAATGTATTCATACCCGGCTGCAAATAGCAGCAATAGGCCTATTTATTCATACCCGGGTGCAAATAGCAACAATGGCTATTCGCACCCTGGTGTATATACAGCATAAAGGGCTATTCACACCCGAAAGCAAATAATGACTAATCACACTCGGGTGCAAATAGCAAAAATGGCCGCAAATAGCAGCAATATTTATTCACACCCGGGTGCAAATAACAACAATGGCTATTTACAACTGGGTACAAATTGCAACAGTGGCTATTCACACCCGGTTGCAAATAGCAAAAATGGCTATTCACACCCGGGAGCAAACAGCAACAATGGCTATTGACACCCAGATGCAAATGGCAAAAATGACTATTCATACCCGGGTGCAAATAGCAACAATGGCTATTCGCACCCTGTTGTATATAGCAATAAGGGCTATTGACACTCGGATGCAAATAGTAACAATGGCTATTCACACCCGGATGCAAATATCAAAAATGTCTGTTCACACCTGGGTGCAAATAACAACAATGGCTATTCACACCCGAGTGCAAATAGCAACAATATTTATTCATACCCAGGTGCAAATAGCTTCAATATTTTTTTATACCCGGGTCGCAAAGAGCGACAATGGCTATTCGCACCTGGATGTAAATAGTAACAATGGCTATTCATACCCGGGTGCAAATAGCAAAAATTGCTGGTGTAAATAGCAACAATGGCACACCCGGGTGCAAATAGCGACAATGGATATTCACATCCGGGTGCAAATAGCAACAATGGCTATTCAGACCCATGTGCAAATAGCAATAATGGGTATTCAAATCCGGGTGCAAATAGCAACAAAGGCTATTCACACCGGGGTGCAAATTGCAACAGTGGCTATTGACACCCAGGTGCAAATAGCAACAATGGCTATTCACACCCAGATACAAATAGCAAAAATGCCTATTTACACCCGGGTGCAAATAGTAACAATGGCACACCCGGGTGCAAATAGCAACAATGGCTATTCACACCCAAGGGCAAATTGCAACAGTGGCTATTCACACCCGGGTGCAAATAGCAAAAATGGGTATTCTCAGCCGGTTGCAAATAGCAACAATGGCTATTTATATTTGGGTGCAAATAGCAACAATGTTTATTCATACCCGGGTGAAAAGAGCAAGAATGGATTTTCACACCCAGGTGGAAATAGCAACAATGGCTATTCACACCCGTGTACAAATACCAAAAATGGTCATTTACACCCGGATGCAAGTAGCTACAGTGGATATTCACACCCGGGTTCAAATTGCAACAATGGCTATTCACACCTGGGTGCAAATGGCAACAATGGCACACCCAGGTGTAAATAGCAACAATGGCTATACACACCTGGGTGCAAATGGCAACAATGGCACACCCAGGTGTAAATAGCAACAATGGCTATACACACCTGGGTGCAAATAAACTACTCTACTCTGCTATTTTTCCCATCTTAGTCAATACAAGCATTACATCCAGTGCTTGACATTAACTTTCGTGCTTACATGGCACTGTGGTTTTCCTCATGCCACTAGCCATACATATTTTCTTCTAGCTACAGTTTTGTTATCAGTTTAAAGTGTTTCCTAGATTAAAGATCAGGCAAATAAAAAGTTAGGACGTCTACCATTGAATAAGTTCCTTTCCAAAGTGTCTAGTGGCAATGCAAGGATTACTAGCCACAGCCAATTTTCACCAGTATTTGGCCAGTTAGCAGGGGCCACTCTCAAGCCCTGGTTACATTGTAAGGGTTTGTGTGGGACCTTATAGGCTGTGTAGAGGGTATGTGTCAACTATTGTGGAGGTAATTAAATGTATGTAGTACCAATGTAGCAACTGGTAGACTTTTGATACAGCCAAGATCTAGGAAAGACTTCACCTCACACAGTCACTTCAGCATCAGCAATTGACCTTTTGACTCTGAGGAAGGCACTGTATTGCAAAATGTCACTCCTTTGCTACACTCAGTAAACACCCTAAAGAGTACTGTGTGAGCTCCAGATCTTTCCTCTATAGGACTGTTTCTCAACAGGGGTGCAGGGGTACCCTGGGGTTCCGTGAGCCCCCCCTCAGGGGTGCCGCTGAAACGTGGCTGATAAATAAATGATAGTCAGTGGAATCTTTCATCTGCCATTGATGCACAATAAAGTAAATAAAGGTCGCCCCAGTCTCTGCAACTTCGAACGTAGGTCATGTGACGTCTCCAAATGTGTTACTTTTCTAAGCTTGTGTGGTAGCTACCGGATGCGATGCCATGTTATGGTTTGTTGGTTTGGGGTGCCTTGACATTTTTCATGAATTGAAAGGGTGCCTCGCCTAAAAAAAGGTTGAGAAACACTGCTCTATAGGACTGTTGAAATACTGTAAATACCAACTCACTACGGAACAGAGTCAAACACGTATTCCACGCTTCTAAAGTGACAATCTGGTGCAACCAATGCAGGACCAGAGAAAAATCTGGTACCACATGGATTGAGGTACCAGGAGTCCAGGACTGAAAATAAATAACAAATAACTGAAAAAAGCAACAAAAAAAACATTGGTGTGGCACCAGATTTTCACCCCTTTTAATTCAACGTACGTTACATTACATTCAACTGACCCTAGTTTGACCTTTGCTTACAGGATCCAGGGCCCACTTGACTTCATGATTCTAAGACTGCGGGAAGTACTAGGCCAGGCCTACTATTTCCTCACAAGATAACAGCTTTCGTTTGGGTAGCAGTTTTTTTTCTTTTTTAATAAAAGCAAAAGAGCAACTTATTTCTTTTGGAAAGCCATGCATGCAGTATGAAAAAAAAAAAAAACGCACAGCCCACAGAACCGTTGAACTGTGACAACTGGGTGAATGTATGCGCCTGCAAGCAACATTTAGGTCTGGAGTGGAGTCACAGGACAGAAAAGCCACAGCGTTATATTTTTTTTAGCTATGAGTGCATTCATTCAGCAACCTCCATGCGGCAACGACACAGAAAAATGATCTCATTCTTTCACATTAGCATACTACACAATCCAGAAGGGTCAAACAAGCAGCGAAAAAACACAGTCTCTCTCTCCATCTTCTCTCTCTCTGGCTCAATGCTTTACAAAATGTTTCTTTTGCCAAACGTTAAGGGGTTGGATGGCGTTGTGTAAAGTGATTGCAGCTGAATGCAGTAATAAAAAAATCTCCCAACGTCCACAACAGAGAGCGATTTGTTTATGGACAACAGAAGGGACAATGTGTGCCTGTGACACGACCCAGCTTCAGCCTGCCTGCAGGAGCCTGTCTCGCTTTCATCCCTCTTCCCGTCTTTCATCTCTCTCTCTTTGATTGCCATCCCCCCTCCTTCTGTCGTCTGTTCCTCTCCCCTCCTCTCTCTGTCTTTCTGTCTCTCATGTTCGCTCAGTCTCCCATGTTTTACTGTCCACTACTGACTCCTGACATATACTCCTCCTATATCCCTTCTTTCATATCTACTGACACAATATTCATCCCATATTCCTCTTTTTATATCTATAAATATCACAATATTCATCCTACATTCCTTTTCCCTCCTCCTGCTCCCCCTCTTCCTTCTGATAGTGTAGAACAGTGTTTCTCAACAGGGGTGCCGCGGGCCCCCCTCAGGGGTGCCGCGGAAACGTGGCTGATAAATAAATTATGTAATATAATACATATTTGTCTAAATTGATAAGTTAATGCTAGTCAGTGGAATCTTTCATCTGCCATTTACACACAATAAAGTAAATATAGGTTGCCCCAGTCAGCTGCAACTTCGCAACGTAGGTCGTGTGACGTCTCCAAATGTGTTACTTTTCTAAGCTTGTGTGGTATATCGGATGTGATGCCATGTTACGGCTTGTTGGTTTGGGGTGCCTTGAAATTTTTCATGAATTGAAACACTGGTGTAGAATACAATAAAACGGAAAACAGAGAAATGATCCTTTATCTGTTTTCTGTTTTATTGTATTCTACACTATCCTCATCTACACTACACTACACTACACTGACACAATGTCATAATTAATATTATCTGTCCTCCTCTCTTCTGTTCATCCTCTCTCCTCCTCCTTCACTGCATGTCCTCTTCATCTCTCCATCTTATTCTCTCAGTCTCAGTCACAACATTACTCTTTTACTGTGCCTCATCCCTCTCTCTTTTATTCCTCTCCCCCCTCTACCTCTTCCTTTGTTCCCTGTTTCTCTCCTCCTCTCTCTCACACATGTCATCTCACAGTCCATCTCCCTTTTCATGATCATCTACCACACTATAACCTCTTCCTACTACTAACACAATATTACTCTCCGTTATCTGTGCCATCTTTTTTATCCATCGTTGCTCCTCTCTCCCTCCTCCTCATCTTTCTTCCCCTTCTTCTTATGTGCACCCTATTCCTCTTCTCTTCTCCTCTCCTCCATCTCTCCTTGTCCTCTGCACTACCCTCACCCCACCCACGCAATAGCACTCCTTTATATAGGCTATGTCAATCTTTGCTCCTCTCTCCTACTTCACTCCTGTCTCTCTTTCTCCGCTCCATCCTCCTGTTTCTTCCTCTTTCTCCCTTGCTTCATATTTCTCTTCTCCTCTCTCTGTCTCACATTCCCTCAGTCTCCCCCTTTCACTCTCCTCTATGCTAACCTTTTCACACTACTCCTCCTCCTCTGTCTTCTACGTCTCTTTTATCCCAACTTCTCCTCTGTCCCTCCCCGTTTCTCATTCTCTCCATCCTGTTTCTTTCCTCTCTCTGTCTCTCTCATATTCCCCCAGTCTCCTGTCCTTTTTTTCTACTGTCCTTTACGCTACCCCCTAACTGACATAGTATAACTCCTTCATCTGTTCCTCTTTCTCTTTTATTCATTTCCTCTCCTCTTCCTTGTTTTCCCTCTCCTCCTCCTTCGCTCTCCGTTCCTCTCCTTCATTCTGCGTCTCTCATGTTCCCTCAATCTCCCCCTTTTTACTTTGCCCTCTTCCTACGGACACAATATTGCTCCTTTATCATGCCCCTCTCTTTCATCAATCTCTCCTCTCTTTCACCCTCCTTCCTCTTTGCTCTCCATTTATCTCCTCCCCTCTCCATCCCTCTCTTCTCTCTACGCTAACCCTTTTTCTCTACTGACTCAATATTACCTCTTATCTGTCCCTCTCTTTTATCCATGTCCACCCCTCCATCTCGTTCACTCACTCATTGTATCATCTTATCATTTCTTCCACTTCCCCTGTTTCTCTATCTCTCTCTCTCCATCTCTCTCTCTCTCCATCTATTAGATGATCCAGTCCAGTCTGTGTGGACTCATTACCCTTCCCGTATGTGCTGTACCCTACACCTTGACCCCAGACATCTGACTGTGTGAGAGTCTGCACTATAAACTAGACAGGCGTCATGGCTGACTGGACTACGTCGCTCTGCTCTACTCCTCTCTGCACCGTCCTGCCGTCCCACCCACCTCCATCCATCCATCCATCCGACCACCACACACACACAGACACACACACCACTTATTCCGTCAGACGAGCCGTGCATCCCAACAGTGTCGCTGCCTGGCCACCACGCTGGGAGAGGAGCAAGCCCGCCCCTCGTGCCACACACTCCCCCTGCTGGGTCTGCTGTGGTACTGCAGTCTGACCGGCCTTTTAACCAGGCAGCCGAGCCGTATATAGCATCACGGTTGAAACTCACCTCCCCTCCCCTCCCCACTCCTCTCCTCTCACTGCTTTGGTGCACGCTCTTATTCTCTCTCGCTCTCCCTCTCTCATTCCATCACTGTCTCTCTGTCTCTCCCTCTTTCTCTCTCTCCGTCTCTCTGTCTCTCTCACTCTCACACACACGCAGAGGGAAAAAAAATCCGCCATTCAGTTCACAGTCCCCATTTAGACAAAAGAAAGGAGAGGAGGGCGAGCAAGGACAGCGATGCCCAGAGGCACAGCAGTGCTGGACTATGGACATGAAGAATTAGAATGAGCCGCCGCCGCCGGTTGGTGGAGGGTTTTTTTCCGTTTTCATTTCTTTTCCTTTTTTTTCAAAAGGTGATTTGGCCCAGTTTCCTTTGTCCCCTAGGCTGCCACCGGTAGAAAAAACACGACCGACAGTGACGACGGTGAAAGGTGTCACAAGTCAGATCATCAAAAGGAGACAGACTTTGAGAGGAGGAAGATGTGTTAATGATTGTTCTCTTTTGTCTCGGATGTAGATGATGTTTTGTTGGGGTTACCTCCTTTCAATTGTTTTCCACAGGGAGGTCACACCTCCAACACAACATATTATTAAGATATTATGTATGGACTCTCTGCCCTCATTAGAGACTTTTAAGAGGGAAATTAATACAGTATACACAGATGAGTGTCATTGTTTCTGACTATGCAGCACATAGGCAACTTTTTATCTCATAATACGTTTTATGTAAACTTATTCTTCTTAATGTGTTTTTTGTACATTCATTTTCCTTTTTGTCTATGTGTTTGTCTGTGTCTGTAACTCTATGTATGCTGCCATTTTGACCAGGACTCCCTGGCAGAAGAGATTCTACTCTCAGTGGGACAATCCTGGCTAAATAAAGGATAAATAAATAAATAACAGCTGATTAAAGGTAAAACACACACTGTGCGTGGCTCTCTGAGGAAGACGGAAGTGATGCCGTTAAAAAATGTAAGGTAAACCAACAAACTTTATATACGTTTGAGACAAATGAAGTCAAGGCAAATATGGCCAAATGGTTAGGGAGTTGGGTCTTGGAATGCTGCAAGTTCAAGTCACCCTTCCTTGGCTGGGGTGAACTTGAAAAAGTTACCTTACCCCAGTGGTTTTCAAAGTGGGGGCCCGGGACCCCCGGGGGGTCGCGAAGGGGTGCTAGGGAATCCACAGCAAGTTGGAAGAAAAAGTATAGCAAAACAAAATAAATAACTGAGTAATTAATGTACACTAAAAAAATATAAACGATTTTCCCATTAACTATTGCACTATAATAATCTATTGCATCTCTGAATTCTGTATTTTATATATCCAAATGGAGCGCTGACACACAGACCTAGACTATGGTTATGTAAGAGGATGCACAGAAAAACTATTGTGGCACGACCCATACCCTGTACCTAGCTAACTAACTGACTAATTAACAAATTTGCTTTGAATAAAGGGTTCAAGGTAATGCACCAGTACTGTAATGTAACCAATGAAAGACACAATAATGAACATCAGCAAAGTGCGAATGAAGGTGTGCGTTGACTTGAGTTGAGTGAGCTTTTCCATAGTGGAGGAGAGAAGGGGGGAGGTGAAGAGAAGGCCCCCATAGGCACTCAACAAATCCGGCTGACTCATTCTTCCAGGATTTGTTGTTCCAATCCTCACTCGGATCGTTTTGCCCGAAAACGTCCCTCGCCAATAATCAAGTCTGAAGAGTCCGTCAACAAAAGGTAGTTTTCCATTCATGGTCTACCCCCAGATGCATAAAGCATGCATTTTTTCAGCACTTTGAATGAGAAATTCAAGACGGAAATGCTTGCCATTGGAATAATCCTCCCAAAATACTTGTGTCAAGAAGTGACCTGACTGGGCCTCTGTGCTTCTGTCAAAAAGTGACGTGACATGACTTGCATTTTGTTTAGGGCAATTGCCAATAAATGAACTGAAATGACAATAAATGAAATGAAAACTGATCTGTGAACTGTGTGGTGAACTGAGATTAAGCTACTGGGTAGCAAAAGCACAGATCGACGTTTCGGTGTGTAGTACTGTACTGTATGCTACTGCAATAGACCTGCTTGGATGCCCTCACATTTTCCCCTGGTGGTGTCTCTTGCGGTTGCTTTGCTGCCTGCCTTGGCACACACAATACCATGTAGTGCAATTTAGCTTGAGGTTTCTGCTGGGACACTAGATTCCCCTTTCCTTCATTTGAGCGTTTGCCAGTTGTTACCACAGCGAGATCCCTTCTCCGGGACATGACACACAAAAACAGACTCTATATACCTCCTTTCGGGGGCGGATCTAGCCATTTTGGGGCCCTAGGCGAAATATCAACACGGGGCCCTCAAAAGTCATTATATAGACGTAACATTTTGTGTTTTGCTGCTATTTCAGTTTTCTGTCTCGTGTACATCTTCGATTACTTTGCAAAAGTGACAAAGCCTACTTTTTTGTGTGTTGTGTGTGTTTGGTGTTACAGTTGGGGCCCCTATGGAGGACAGATTTGGCCGAGGCCCTAGGCCATTGCCTAGGTTTGCCTAATGGAAAGTCCATCTCTGCCTCCTTTTCTACCGCTTTTGACCCATAATCCCCTTATTTTGTCATCTCAGGCGAAGGGCGCTTGAATCCCCAGCCAGCAAAGGATTTTGGTTCAAACGAGGGTTTTTGTTTTGTTTCACAGGGTGTGGAGTTTCCCCCCATTTGTCCAGAAACCATAACCAGTCCAAACCAGACCAAAACATCTTCTGTTCATTCACCAAATCATCTGCCCAAAACGCCCACACAACAACATCCATCGCAGTCATGAACCAAATATCTATCAAAGCAACCATTACCAGACTAAACCAGACCAAAACATCTTCCGTTCATTCACCAAATCATCTGCCCAAAACGCCCACACAACAACATCCATCACAGTCATGAACCAAATATCTATCAAAGGACTCCTGCCTGACTCACCAGATTAATTCCCCCCCCGCCCCCCAGCACCTCTTTGATCAGCAATCATAACCAGACTGAACCGGACCAAACCATTTTCCGTCCGTTCACCAAATCATCCATCCGCCTAAAAACAACGCCCACACCTCATCATCCCAGCCATGAACCAGATCTGTATCAAAGCTACTGTACGTGTCCGTCTGAGTCACCAGATACCATGACGAGTGATGGCGGGATGGTGTGGGAGGATTGCCAATGGGGAACATGGTGAGTCACTTAAAGGTCCCAGCATCTGGTGTCGCGCCGGTGTGGCTGTTTGGAAGTAAAGGGGTGGGTGGGGGGAGAAAAAGGGGGAGAAACTAAAGGCCTGTTCTTCGGCACAGGATGTGGTGAGGAGAACATCGGTAGAGGTCACCACCTCCACCACCACCGGAAAGTTCTGGAAACTAAACAGGACAAAAAAAAGAAGAAGAAGAAAAGAATTCTCTCCCTAAATGACTGAAGTGAGTCACTTTTTGGAGGAAATAAGGTCTGGTGATGGTTGCGGCTTCTCCTTATTACTACCTCTAAAACACATGACATCTCAGATGTTCCCAAGTATGGGATGATGATGGTTGGGGTTCTTACGACTGCACTATGTACCTCATAAACACAGCTCTGCTGTTCTGAAGTATGATGGTGGCTGTGGCTTTTTTTATTGCTACCTCTGAGAACTCATAATCTCTGTTCTTCTGGTAAAGTTATGGTGTGCCTTTGATCAAGCGAGCAATCAGCTAGACCACCTGCTGTAGCCTACTCTGATCTAGGTTGGTCACTCTCAAAGATGGATTATGATGTCATGGGCTCCTGGGAAGGCCCCCTGTCCATGGAATGACGAGGTTCCAACAGGTTTGTTGTTTAGCTAAGATGTTAGAGAGACTTAGATGTTAATCAGGGGAATGGAGGTCGGTGTGGGGTGTGATTGATGTTTGTGGGCACTTTGTCTTTTTCTTTTCTTTTTTGTTGTTTTTCCTTTTTGTGTGTGTGTGAATGTGTGTTGTGCTGTTGTTTGAAAATGTTTTTTTTTTGTTAATCATTTAAAAAAAAAAGAGCCTTAGATGTTGGGGGTTGAGCCAGAGAGAGTAGAGAGATATACTTAAAGAATCTCTGGTTGAGCTACATATACACCAATAACCAAGTGTTTTTGTAGCAGGGAGGATTGGGCTTCAGGGCCCCCTTGGATCTTGGGCCCCTGGGCCTGGGACCGGTAGGCCTGTGCAGTAATCCATCCCTGCTCCAAGGGAGGCGGCTAAAATGACAACCAGACAAGACAAGACGAGACATTTCCACTTGAACTCCCCCCTCCATGGCTAGATTAAAAAAGCCTCGTCTAACACGAGTGGCCGGAAAAAAGCAGAAGTCTTGACTCAGAGAGGGATACAGTAATTCTTGATTTTTGACATACTTGTGGTGCGCCTGCCTGCTAGAATATTTAATAGCAGACGAGAACAAGGAGGGAAAAAAAAGCGCTTGATGATCAGCGCGTCGCTACACTTATCCTGAAGGGCGTCTGTCTGTCCATTAGTGAGTCATGATGAGGAGAGATGAGGTGACACAGATCCACAAGAGGTGTAACATAGGGAAAGAATGGCGCAATGGAGATTGATTTTTGAATATGATTTTTTTAAATATTGAGTTTAAAACGACTATTTGGTCATTTGTCTATAAAACCAAAAGGTAAACTACTGTATTACGCACTACACATCCTTGAGCTCCACTTGAGCCATTGCGAGGGCAGAGCAGACTTGCTATCCAACACTCATGCAGAACACCACTGTGTGTTTCTCTATGGCCCTCCCCTCACACTGCTGAAGGGAGCTGAGACTGTGAATTGTTTGGCACAATTATTTTTCTTTAAAAAAAAAAATAGTTTAAGGCCCTACCGTGGCTTAATGGTAGGGCACTCGTCTACTACTTGGCCGACCCGGGTTCCATTCCCAGCCCGGGTCCTTTGCCAGCCCTTACCCGTCTCGCTCTCCCAACTTGCTTCCTGTCTCTGCTTCACTGTCCTGTCATATAAAACACCAATAAAGGCTTGCAAAGCCCCCCCAAAATACTTTAATTTAAAAAATAAAAATAAAATATTGTGATATCAATATTGACTGATATAATCGTTATATTGATTTTTTTCCATAATCGAGCAGCCCTAACATGAAGGTATTTACTCAGAAGGAAAGGTGACATCTTGCAACATTCTTTAGCTTTTAGTCAATTGAAAGCTACCCCCCTTCCCTAGTCAAAAATTGTAAAAGAAAAGGTATAAGAGAAGTGTTATCTCAGGAAGTAAGTTTCACTGAAAGAAACAGAGAGAGAGAGAGAAAGGCTATCTTCAAGTATCCTGAGTCGATGCTGCTGTGCTTAGATGAAAATGAAAATCACAAATCAATTCAACACAAAAGCAGAAGGGACAACTGATGACCACAGTGTAGAGAGTAGCTTGCCTGGAGAGGTTCTACACACAGATCGAAATCTTACATCTTATAAACATGTTGTCCTTTACAAAATTAATATTATTTTTCATTTCTGACCATTACATTTGCTAATGTAATGTTAAACATGTGCAATCTCAATTGATTTTAAACTGATATTCCTAAAATTAAAAATAAAGAAACTGCCATGAGTCTGCTTCATGCATAACCTTATTTCTCTCTGCACGACAACTCAATGAGACAATTACAAAAAAAACTTGGGTGATGGTGCTGTTTGAGAATGTAGTGTCGCAGGGGGAGAGCATTCCACATGCTCAGTGTGAATAGACAGCATACTGAGCTGAAGTGTCAATTATTTCTCATTAGCAAGCCTGACCTACAGCCTGCTTAAGAGGACCACATGCATCACTCACAGGCACAGGTCACAAGATTGACAGTGGGACGCACTGACGATGGTTTGAGGGCCGTAACGAGTCAGCAAGGTCATGGTGGTATAATGAATGAGCGCATTGAGTGTACGTCTGCAGGATCATGGAAAAATGACAATCACGATTATTTAGGTCAAATTTGAAATCACAACAATAATAATAATAATAATAATAATAATAATTGTATTTGTATAGCACTGTATCATACAAGGCATGCAACTCAAAGTGCTTAACAAATGGGAAGAAACATAATTAGATATTATATAGAAAATAGATTTAAAAGGAGAGGTAGAAACAGCAGGAAGGCAGAGGAAGAAGAGATAGAGATTGTAGAGTCATAAAGTCCACGTAGGTTGGGACCAGGATTCTTAGAGGCGTAAGGTCCATCGTGGCTGGGTCCAGCATAAGTCATAGATAGTCACACTGAATTTGGGCACTCAGCTGTGGCCCCTGGTGGCATCAGGGGTGAGGAAAAACTCCCTTTTCACTTGATTCATAGTTTGTATTCATAAACAATTGCATTTTGTGCAGAATTATTGCATTACATTACACTTAACTGACGCCTTTTTTTTTTAAGGGACAGTTATTTACAGGGTATTTGTTTACAGTGCCTGGAGCAATGTGGGGTTAGGCGTCTTTCTCAAGGGCACTTCAGCCATGAATGAAGTTGTAGGGAGAGGTCAGACTAGTGTGACTCCAACCTGCAACCCTCTGATCTTAAGTCCACCCCCATAACCATTAGGTCACAGCTGTCCCAGAATGTCATTTAAAAATCACAAAAGGAAGTATAAAATATGTAATATAACCAAAAATGCACAAAATAAAAAGGAAGTAGCATGAAGCATGGGCCTACACATTCCTGGCCATAAATAAAAGCCTGTCAACATATTAAAGGCAGCATGATGTCACTATTGCCCTGTGTGATATCGATTAAATTGCCATGGCCATGTTTTCGAAGCAAAATAAATAACTATTTTCGATTAATTGTGCAGCCCTGAGTGCAGTTTTTTCTACCTTATGCTGTGGCAGTGGGTTTTCATAGCACACGGTAAGGGTTGGGGTGGGGATCAAAAGCACAAACTGATTATCAATTAAAGCTAATCGATTACAAAAAAAATAATAAGGTTGACTCCTGTAATTGTATTGAATGCACCACTTACTTGTAATTCATAAAAGGTTGCAGCCAGTCACTGAACCACCTGTTTGATATTGGGCGAGCCATCCATTCTTCAGTCAGTCAGTGTAATTGGCTAAATTAATCAAAGCAACAGACAGAATATATTTGAAAATAGTTGTTACCTACATGGTGAACAGCTACTCAAAAATGAAGCTCAATGTCTCCTTCCCATTGTAAAAAGCCTTAACAGTTCTCACTTTGTAGGCACTGCCACCTAGTGGAGAAGCACTACTACAACACCACATGGTATGATTCAAGAGGTTGAAATCCTCCTGTCAGGTCGATACGCTGAGGGTTGAATTGAAAGAGGAAATGGTGTAACATGCCCTCAACTGAGTACCTTTGTGCAGTCATGCCTAAGAAGCATGGATACCTCCTGCTTAACATTCAAGATATGGTGTTTGTATAACGAGCACCCTTCAAAGTGCAATGTATCCAATTTTGTCTGCAATACAACGTATCCATTTTTGTATGCAATGCAATGTATCATTAAAAAAAAATGCATATGGTCAATGACATGCCAAGTTTGAAATGCTTTACCAGGCCTGAAGGGTGAGGCATTTGGGGGATGTGAATGAGTTATTGTCTAATGCTGCTGCTCCATGTCTTTGTGTAGCAGCACTGGTTTTCTGTCGAGATGGGCTGCTTTGACAAGATGTTGACCTGCTTTGACGAGCTGTGTTTTAAATAGAGATGCACCGGATCCTGATTTTTAGGATCCTGCCGGATACCGGATCCACTGCTTAAGATCCTGCCGGATCCGGAACCAGATACCGGATCCTACGAAAGGGTTGAAACACATAGCCAACTCGCACACGTGGGCCCTTTTTATTACGTTGGCGCAAACTATTTTTAAGACTCATTGGCTTACTGCCAAACTGCCTTCTGGCCACTTCCAACGGGCTTTCACTCCATGCAGCGATTGGGGTTGTGAAAGACTGACTGAAAAGCCTAGGCTACGTAAAAAGTAGAGATGCCCCAGATCCTGATTTTTAGGTAACTGCCGGATACCGGATCCACTGCTTAAGATCCTGCCGGATCCGGATAGTCTGAAAAACCCTATTATCCTGCCGGATCCGGAACCGGATCTTGGATCCTGTACATCTCTAGTTTTAAATCACTGAACCCTTTCTTTTCCTCCTTACTGTTCAGTTGTTGCGAGTGATGGCTTGGTAGTTCATCGTCAAAACACCATCATAAACTGCTAGGCATCGATAGGCGTTGCAAGCCTCTCGAGTGAACGGGAAAAGAAGGGGGGTAATCACTCCTGTGGTGTCAACGAGTGCACTCCTTGCTCTAGAAAACATATGGAATTATTCAGACCGGAAACCCATGTTCTTTAGGAATGCCGTGTTTATTTTTGGTTGCAGTGATTCAGAACAGTATGCCCCCCCCCTTTACATGAAGGAACCAAAACTTAAAGGCTGATGTGTTATAACTTGTAAAACGCACTCTGCCTCGAGTGTACCTATTTTGCCAAAAATATGTGATCGATAATTGAATCAAAACTTTTTTTTTTTAGTTAATATTGTGATGTGAAACTCGAGTGCGATGTTAAACTCAAGTCAATTAATAATAAAATACATGATAAAATAAAAGGTCTAGGTAATGTAGTACATAATGGTATGCTCACGTAAAACGTCAATTGATTTGATAGAATTTAAAATAACATTAAACAAATACTTTCTCTTTCTTTTCCATGACTTTTTTTTGGACAAAAATAACCACTTCACTAATTCCATGACTGAGTAACTGACAGACATACACTCCGTCAGCCGAACAAACAGGGAAAAATCATCTAGAACTTCCTAATATGACCCACACACAACTTTCAAGACACCCGCCCTCCCCTGAAGTGCAGTGGTGGGCAACCTGGACTCATTAGTTATAATCCAGTGCCACATATTCCAAATTACCAGGTTTTACAAGTCCAATGGGGAGTCTATATGCATGTCAGGCCCCCTCCAAAAAAACAGCTGATGGGGTTCTGAATACATGCTGAAAACACCATCTGGATTGCCCCTGCACCGCAGCCACGCCAAGCGAAACCAGGTTGCCTGGCTAATGACAAAAATTGACAAAGATCATAATAAATAGCCAATGTTGATGATAGCGCTCGGAAAAAAAATAAACCTTTTCTGGACTCCTCATTCGGTGTGGTGGGACATGACTTACACTCCCTATTGAGGCCTTTGGGCAGATAAAAACAAGGTCATTTGGAACAAGTCACACTGGAAACATCCATGCCATATATTCCAAATGACCTGGTTTTAGCTGTACAATTAGGGCATTTGGACAGGCACTAGAATACATTGGATGGGTCATTTGGAATATGTGGCACTTGATCGTAGCTTCTGAACACATGATAATAAAACAAAACATCCAGGTTGCCTCAGTATGCCTGTGCCTAGCAAACTCGGGGTGCGTTTCTCGAAAGCATAGTTGTTAGCCAGTTAGCAACTTGGGTAGTTGTCTAGGGGAAATTGCATTGCAAACAACAAAGTAGCTAACATAATTAACAACTATGGTTTCGAGAACTGCACCCCAGGCTGTCTGGCACATCATCACACCTCCTCCTCCTCCACCTCCTCCTCCGCGTCAGAGAACTGCCCGTTGACCGGAGGTGGAGGGAGCTTCTTCTGCCACTTGACGGGGGCCGAGTGGTGCTCGCTGGGGACGTAGGGGGCCAGCTGGGTAAGACAGTTGGTCGGCACTTTGCGGGGGAAAATCGTGGACATATCGATGACGTCCTCGAAATCTGTACGAGAGAGAGAAAGAGAGAGAGAGAGAGAGAGAGAGAGAGAGAGAGAGAGAGAGATAACACATCTGTTTGGACCTCTAGCACAGACACTTTAAAAGCCGGAGCTGTGATGCACAGCAGCAATGGGCTTCAACAACTACAATCTGGTGTCCAATCATCTGCCCCGCAGCTGAAAACAGTTAACCTAAAAGCTTGCAGTGATTATTTTTTGCCATCTTGCACTTCCGAATTTCAGATGCCGCTGCATACTGGAGGCACACTATGCAGCAAACAAGCAGCAGCTATGGATTTTAACGAGAGACAGTATGTACCCCCCCATAGTGATTTACTGTGTGGAATTTGTTTAGGCGATTCCATCGGAGAGTACGGTTTAAACCAAAGAACGTAGAATGAATAAAAGCTCTCAGAGGGCGTAACCTGAGGACACAGGAGCCCATGGGCAGGGGTGCATGATGGATAAAAAAATGTGACACCGGAAACCCCACAAAAATCAGTCGAAAGAGGATGTCCGGTTGTCAGTGTTCAGTTTGTGGCCAAATTAACTGCAGTGGTCAGCCAGCATTAATTGCAGGGGATAATTAAGGACAGCTGACAAAAGAAAAAGGTGTCCCATGTGGACTGTCCACACTCCAACCTCGGCGGTAGTGGCATTGCACTTTACAACGCCTCCAGTACTGACCTTAGAAAAAGAAAGTGACTCCCCTCGCGGCCATGCCGTACTACGCTCCGATCAAAGAATCGTATATGAGAGAGAGATATTTCAGGCTGGTTCTTTTCCGGTATCCATGCGATATCGGGTGAACGCCCCTTTAGGAGACCTTCGATTAGGCGACCTTCGGAATCTTGGGGTTGAGAATAAATGGAGTCCCCTTAGCGCTGTAGATGGCGGTAGTGCACTTCTTGTGCAAACACCAGAAAAAGAGAGGAGGAAGGAGGGGACAACAACCCCTAAGGAGACCGAATTTTGAGCACACTCCTTTGCATTGGATGGGTGGAATTTGACATATCTTTCTCTCTCATATGATTTTTCCTTCAACTCACCGTAGGGGCAGCCGGCGATCGGCATGGCCAGTCCCCTGAGCTCCTCCTCCCAGTCCTCCCTCTCCACGGGCTTCTGGGGCTCCAGCAGCGCCAGGTAGGCCATCTCATCCTCCACCGCGTAGCTGGGGTTCCTCTTCTTTGGCCATTTGAAAGGTTTGTTGAGAAACCTTCGAGGTCTTCTGCGGTGTGTGGTGTCGGAGTCGTTAGGCTGGGACACGTGGTTGGTCTGCTGGGCACTCGTGTGGTCAGTGGGCTCCTTTGGTGCTGGTGGTTTTGACGGGGCTGCAACTGGGCGTTTTCGTTGGTGCTGGCTGCTTGGACTGGGCGGCAACTTTGACTGGGCTCCACCTGCAGGGGATTAAAGGATAATTTCTCGTGAAATCAAACGCTTTGTGGCTCAATCACAGATTTTAATTAAATGTACCTGCAAGGGATAAAAGTATCCAAACATGCACCAGAACTGCAGAACAGAATACAACAACACAGTCAAAGCTACAGTGCAAAGTTGTCATAACATGCTTAGGTCACAGTAAATGGACATACTCACAAACTGTTGAAACCCTGGGAAACAATGATTGATGAAACACTACATTTGCTTAATGGAATTTGAGGATTTCAGGAAAGTGCGTCTGAGGGTGTGTAATTGCAAATGGGCACGTGCATGTAAAATACAAGGTGACATCTCCAAAATGACCATGGCGCAAATGGAGTCTCAACTCTTAAAAAGGTGCACTATGTAATATTTTCAGTAGTTTATTTCCAGAATTCCAGAATGAAAGTATTCATTATTAATAGTTAGATTTTTCCCCCAGTTAGAACTGGGAAAATTGCACTTTTCATTCATGAAAAGTTGGATCATCTCCATGTCTGCCAACTAACTGTACTTTGGTCATACTAAATATCAGTTTATTACTTATTTTAAAAATCATGGAAAAGATCAAGTGACAGCAGTTTCCAGCAACAGGCAGCACAGTTTCAATGGCAACATGGTTGCAATGCCTGGCCACACTCCTTCCTACACATGAGTGCACTTTCAACATAGCTCTACACTGAACTGAACTGAACACTGAACGTTAGGGTTTAAAATAATTTGACACTCACCACGATGGCCCATCTGATGGCGTCCTTTCTGCTCTCCAATGTCCCGACTTGTCTTCTCAAAGGACTCCTTGTCCCAGTCCAAGTCATGATTTCCTATGACATTTCCATTAACGTCAACAGAACGTTTCCCCCTGCCTCTCCGTCGAGATCGTCGTTTTCTTCGAGTTTGGATCCCTGACCCCGACCCTGGGTCCTGGTCTGTGACTTTGTCAAAACACAACGCAGCCTGGGGCATCTCTGAGGGTATTTTCTCTCCACTTGGGGTTGTCTGCCTACCTAAAAACAGTTGGGCAAGCCCCTCAATATGAGACCATAGCACTCGACAACATCACTGCACGGGTAGCCGTCCGATAGCCCGTGCAACAGCTTCAAATCCAATATGCACGCGGACGGATGAATATTCAAGCTAACCAGCGAAAGTAGAGCTCTACCTCAGCAAACAGGTCCCTTACCTGAACCAGCAGCTGTTTCACATAGATCACAACAGGCTCTATAGCCAATCACAAACTTAAGACAATTTAACATACAACGTTTACATTAGGCTATAGCTAATTTATTTGTAGCCTGCCCTGCGGACGAAAACACGACAAGGCTAGATAGCCAAAAACAGCATCCACTAAAAGGTTGTAATGTTCAAAATGTGTATGAAATCGATGTATTTCCTAAACTTACCCATTTTGCAAGTGACGAAATTTAACCTAAAAATTAAGCAACCAAATATTTCCTCAAAATCCTTTGCGACAGTCCTCCTGAATTTGCACACCACGTGCCGGAGACGCTCTATTCTGCCCATGACGTTGTAGCAGGTGATTGGCCATTACTTTCTCTGACTGTAACTTTTAACAGAACAGTGCCTTGGCATTCTTGAGCCTTAGAAATTAATGTTGAAAAGGAAAAAAAAACTCTCTTTTTACTTTAATGTGTTGT
The DNA here is from genome assembly GCF_034702125.1 of Engraulis encrasicolus. Taxonomy (NCBI): domain Eukaryota; kingdom Metazoa; phylum Chordata; class Actinopteri; order Clupeiformes; family Engraulidae; genus Engraulis; species Engraulis encrasicolus. Next base: position 37,360,861 of record NC_085857.1, read on the forward strand.
AGGCTATACTCGTGATGTGATGGGCTGGAGAGGATGATGTCTGATTATTTCTAAGACAAAGAAAGATAGCCAAAGAAGTGATTTGGTTTAGTTTTGGTTCATTTTTTTATTAATGCATTTTCCATAAAAGAAAACTTAGCTTCGCGGAATAAAGATAATAGGCAGCGGCTACAGACATTACAGGAAATAAGCAACAAATGTGATTTTCTTTCTCATTTTATTTTTTGGTGAATTTTCAGGTTTTACATCTTCCAATGACCAGTGACGGTCAACTGCAATGTATATGAAGGCCTTCACGTTTCAGCTTCCAAGGATACAAAAAGGGGAAATGTATCAAACTTAGGGTGGGGAAAAGGCTATCAGGGAGCACCACAGTTGGTGACCTGGGCCTTACAGCATCACTACAGCAACAGTCACACCATTCATATTTGGATGCTCGAGGAGGTCATCAAGTCTATAAAAAGTAGGCTGTCTTGGGCATCCGATACCTTCAAAGACACCAAATAAGATCCTGCTGCTAGTTCATTGCTGCCAACTCCAAAAGACTTGTATTTTAATCTTGGAAAAATGAGAAACAAACCTAACAACAACAAAAAAAAGAAATAAAACTGCAATCAGGCCTCTCAAAAGACCCAGATTGCAGTTGCTACTAACATTTCCACAAGAAACAGTAGAAAATAAACTAAATTTGTACAACATTTACATCAAATGAAAAAGAAAAGGTATCACACTGCATGTGTACATACACACAATCTTAACGGACTTAACAGCAATTTAACCCAAAGGGCAATGAGGATCTTAGCAAGGCACAATCACCAGAAATTGCAGTATAGTACATGCAAACGAAGTAGCTTTGTGCAGTAAGCAAAATGTCTAGCTTTTGCAGTCATGTCATGTCCCTAATTTACTAGAAACAACATTGAACTACTAAACGTTTCACTGGCTTCATCGATTTGATTAATTTAGGAAATGCATTATTAATGAACAAATATATGAAATGCTGAATGACGATGGCCTAAAATTCACCACAAATAGTGACTGTACACTTAAGCCTATATAAATTATTACATTATTATTATTTTTGTTTTGTCGTTTCTTTACAGTCATTGTCATTGAGCCACTGGTAGATTCAGAAGTCAACTGAATGGTTAAGACTTTTAACTGCACATTGAAATCTGAAACCATGAGGAGCGAGGAATCACTCCACATTCAACAGTGAATTGCTGGTGAAGAAAAAAAAATCAACTGACCTCATATAGTGTGTGTGTGTGTGTGTGTGTGTGTGTGTGTGTTACTGGCAGTAACTCGCAATTCAGACATAAGTTTGGGCTGTTGCAAAATGTTCCCTTATTCAAGATACCGAAAGATTGACTCGCACTATGTGGTCTTTCTATCCCTGTGTGTGTGTAAAAAAAAAAAAAAAATCTCCCCACACACACAGACAAGACTGAAAGCTACTCAGATAACCTTAACAAACTCAACTCAGTGAAGTCTAGATTATACTCTGTTCAAGTAGTCTACATAATCTAAATGCCAGCACGGACATTCACATACGTACATAGCAGTCTGTGCTACAATACATTCAAGTGTAAGACCCATAAAACTCTTGAACCAGTGTCCACACAGCCCCTCAATAACCCTTCGTTAACAACGCCCCATTAAAGTGATGCAGTAACGTACTCTCACCAAGTGCACATTAAAGTGTGTCATCATTTTCTGAGATGAACAAATAAGACAGAATATGCCTTGCTTTGGCAGATTCCTTGAAACCACACTACGCAAGTCCACACCACAAAAACACTCCACAGATCTACAACACGTATCCTACTCGCTCGTCTCCCTTTCATAGGACCACATATTAAAACAACAGATCTTTCATAGAGCCATAATGTGTCTTCATTCACATGCTCACCTGCCACAGGTAGCTGCGATCTAGCACATGCAGTAGCCATCACCACCTCTAGGCATGAAAGCTGAGAGGGGTGGACAAAGTTGTCAGCTGTACCGGACACAGGGAGAGAGGTGGCCCAGAATTGGGTCCTCATTACATTGTATGTATTGGGTGGGTAGGGGGCCCTTTCAGATAACTTTGTCCTGGGCTTGGCCAAAGCTGTCAGTGGCCCTGCCTGTAGGTTGCTAGGGCTGCACGTCAATCAAGTTCCTCCTGTCCTTTCCTGTGACCTTTGACTTCTTGCCTTGGTGTTGCCCCGCTGTCAACCCCGCTTCCCTTTTGTCCACCAGTGCAGAGGGACTTTTAAGGGGCTTCCACCCCATTAAACATCTCAATTGCAAAAAGAGATAAGGACCTTGGATGGAATTAAATTTCCGCAAGATATTGATCAAACATTTTGATCATCGATGACGTCGCGCCTCACATCACAAGGCTGCAGGGCAGAGGAAAGGACAGGAGGAAACGGACTGGGCTGCGTTCCCAAAAACATTTTAGTAGTACTTTGCACAATGCTTGCGCAAAGTGCATGTGTGTGTTATAAAATAGTGTACATCATAAACCTTTAGTGAAGATGTGAGACCTATTTCTGATATATTGCCAAAGGGGCACCTCATACTTTAGTACTACTTAGGCTTAAGTACCACTTCAGAGTTTTTGGGAAACGCAGCCCTGATCTTAAGCCCACGATTATTACTTCTGCCAACCTCAGCTCTGTCCACTAATCCATGATTCAGCCGGGAGGTCAAGCACTTCTCAGAAGCACAAGATGAGGTACAGGTACCTTGAACACACAGGTTAACATTCTCACACTCACATTGTGCACATCTCCATGGCTAGCATGTAGATATAGAAGCCCTAGGTCCATCGTTTGCCTAGGCCCTAGGGATTAACGCAAGGTTATCAAAAGCCAAACATCTAAGCATCATCTAGGCCTTCACCCAATCAATCATTCAGTCATTCACTCTCTCAACGTTTTTGTTGTTGTTGATTTACAGCAATGGCAATGACAGCAATGTCTTCAGAAAAGTGCATGAAAAGGTACTAATTATTATTATTTTAAAGATTCACAGATTGTAACAAAGACGTACAAAACATTTGTTTTTTTTTTGTTGTCCCTCCCAACACAATGTGGGCACACAAAAAAAGTTCCAGTTTTTTTCTTTCCCTAGCATGGCTTGGGTAGAGTTGTTCCAGTTTTTTTCCTTTCCCCAGCATGGCTTGGGTAGAGTTGTTCCAGTTTTTTTCCCCAGCATGGATGGGCGCAGTTCACATCTTCCAGCATAATAGACAGCAGAGGGCACTATAAGTCCAGTGTAACGTCTCTTATCTCGTCTCCAGAGCGAGGCTGTGGAAGTGTCAAAAACCAGTTTAGAGATTTAAAAAAAACCCTGCCACAATTTCCTTCCAACACAGGTGACTTGTCACAGATCAACTAGTAAACCTGTCTTGAGTGCTCATTTTGATTCAGATCTGATTGGATCCAAATTGTGGCAGGGCTTTTGACTCTCGGAACTCTGGATTGACACCACTGCTGAACCTACGACTGGCACCTCTGTGGATGTCGCTAATCGTCCCGTATAAGCGTCTCTTGTCTCGTCTCCAGAGGCTTGCACAGCTAGTTAGTTCTTGATCTCCAGGATGGAGGGGTTGTGGTCCAGGATGTTGAGGATGATCTTGTCCATGTATTGCCTAAGGCGGTAGTTGATCTCCTCCTGCTCTTTCAGGGCGTCCATCAACTGCAGACAGAACAAAAAATAAAGGGAGATTAGCATGGCATTCACCTGACGAAACACCACATTACATTACATTACATTACACTTAGCAGAGGCTTTCATTTTATTCAAAGCGACTTAAAGTTATTATTATTCATCAGGGTATTGGTTACAGTCCCTGGAGCAATGTGGGGTTAATTGCTCAAGGGCACTTTAGCCATAGAGATTTAGGGAGAGGTCAATCAATCAATCAATCAATCAATCAATCAATCAATCAATCAATCAATCAATCAATCCGTACCTCATCCCTGGAGGCGTTGTCTATCTCTGCTGCCAGCGACTGGGCTTTGGTCTGGGCGGCGAACAGGTTCTTGGCTTCGTGTAGGCTGAGGCTCAGGATCTGGCCGTTGAGGTCCTCGTTCTGTTCCCTCAGCTTCTGGTTCTCCTGCAGAGAGGAGGAGGTTGAAGAGGAGAGAGGAGAGAGGAGAGAGGAGGAGATGAGGAATAGAGGAAGACAACAGAAGAAGAGGAGGAGAGAGGACCAGAGAGGATGAGGAGGAGCAAAGGAAGAGGAGGAGAGAAGATGAGGAGTAGAGAGGAGGAGGTAGAGGAGGAGATAGGATGAGGAGGAGAGAAGCAGAGGAAGAGGAGGATGAAAAGGAGGAGACAAATTATGAGTCTCGACAGGTGCGAGACGATGAAGACCTCAAGGTCCAATGACTCACCATCTACTGTGCCTTAGCCCTCTAAGGCTGGTTAACGCACTGCATCAGCCATATCAACACTGCATCAGCTGTGCGCTTTAAGTGTTGTCTACAACTACTACAGTACAGGACAAATGAGTTGCCTCTAGGAACTCAGCTACTCAAAACTTAATTACAGTCACATACACACTACACACAAACTACACACACTACACACACACACACACAATCTCTATTGAAGCATCAAGGCGAAGCAATGTTAGAAGTTATAGACTGAACTCTGGAGGTCAGCAAAAGTTGCACACACAATCCATCCAGTTACAACACACAGACTGGAGTTACTGCTGGTTAATGATGGGAGTTAAGGAGGCAGTGGGTCAGTCTGCGGTCGTGGTGGTGGTGAGGGAGAGAGCGGGGGTGTTTACCAGGAGAGCGGGCCGCATGCTGACCCCGGCAGCCACAAACTGCTGCAGCTCAGAGGGCAGCTCCAGCAGAACCATGCTCTGACACACACAAAAGCACACGGGCTGAGTTTTAAAATTTTTTTTAATTGAGGGCTTTTTTATACCTTTATAGACGGGGAGGAACGGTAGCCTACCATGCACCCCCCCCACAACAAAACGCCACATGACTTTTTTTAATCTTCAAGATGTCCTGAATAAGAATTTGAGTGGTAACAGTCATATAACTCACTCCCACTATGATTTTTCACATCATATTGTATATGACCCCATGCATTCTAGTCCTATGTAGTGGTACACTGCCAAGGCCTCTAGAGCCATGATGCAGTTGGTTATAATAGCTTATGATATACCATATGAAAGCTTGGAGTCTGTTGTATACATATATTATACTGTATTTAGTGTACCTCTTGCATAGCAACAGTTGCTAGGCAAAGAATCTTCCTTAGCAACCAGCATTAGTGATACGGTTCCTCTGCGAGTACATTGTGTTGTGATATCTGGATCTAGATGGCTTTTCCCAAGTGCCACATGACTTCTTTGAACCTCCAAGATGTCCTTAATAAGAATTTGAGTGGTAACAGTAATACATTCCCACTGTACATCATATTGTACATGACCCCAATATGCTCTAGGCTATACGTTTTAGGCCTATGTCATTATAAACTGTCAAGGTCTTAACAGCCATTTTGCAGTTGGTTATCATAGCTTGCCATATACCATATGTAAGTTTGGAGTGTGTAGTTTATGAATATTATATCATATTTTTGGTGTACCTATGATATTTGGAAAAATATACTTGGCTCAGTTATATGATGTGTGAGAGCTCTGTTTTTTTTTCAATTCTTTAAATGACTTACAGTTGACTTGCAGTTGCAATGACTTGCAGTTTATCAGGCTTATATTAAAGCAATGGAGTGGTGATAAGTACGCTTCAAAACTGCAAGGCCGCAAAGTCATTTTTATCTGTGAAGAATGTGCATACCTTACATCAGGGGACGGTTTGACAACAAGAAAGACTGAAATTCCATTACTCAGGTCATCACAGGAAGAGACCGACACCAGGGTTGTCCTTTACAGCCAATATGCTGCAAATGAGCATTATACCAACGTACGGATCAAGAGTCCTGACTCTGATCTATTCTTCATTTTGCTGCACTTTGCTGGAACCATGGGCATCAACATCCTACTTGACACCAAGATACAGAGAAAGTCCAGACTGATCAATGGCACACAAACTGCAGCAGAACTTGGCCAAGAAAAGTGCACAGCTGCACTTGGTCTCCATGGCTTCACTGGGAATAATGCGACAAGTGCATTCCGGGGCAAAGGTAAACTTCTTCCTCTAACGAAGATGTTCAAAGCCCCCCAGTTTGTTACCAACCTTGCCAAACTTGGTGAAACCTGGACAGTGACAGAAGCCCTTAATTATGATTTTGAAAAATCCACATGGGCCTTGTATGGCGAAAAGAAAGCTGAAAAGGTTGATGACATGCGATTGAACATCATTAACAAACTTTGCACCAAACACGGAAAGTCTATTCCTGGAAATGTGGACATGGCTTTGCTACCACCATGCAGAAAAAGCCTCACGCAGCATGTCCATAGGGTTCATTTTCAGGTTCCCCTATGGAAAAGAGCCAATATCAACAATCCTGTAATTCCATCCGTGGGTCAAGGACATGGGTGGTTAATGGCATAAAGTGGTATACAGCCCCTGTGGTATGAAGGTGAGAGTCAGCCACAGAGGTTGGAGGACATCTGTGGTGAAGTCCACTGTGATGATAACAGTGAGAGTGAAGTTGAAAGTGATTGGTCAAGCACAGACAGTGACAGTAGCAGTGAATGAACTGTCTGCCTTGGACTAAACCTTTCCCCAAATGTTCAATAAACTTTGTTTATGATTCAACTTGTTTCCTTCTATTGTGGTGTTGTGCTCCAACTTGCACAGATGTGACAGTGACACATACAGTACTGCTCGCTATATTGTCAATATTTCCAGTAGTTAGTAATTAAACTATTATTATACTTTTTACAAATTGTTTAATGTATTTGCCTGTAAGGTCTTTATATATGTGTATGGTTGTATGGACGAGTCATTTAAAGGATCAGAAAAATGAAAAATACTCTCACACATCATATATACTGAACCAAGTATATTTTTTCCAAATGGTACACCAAAAATATGATATAATATTCATAAACTACACACTTCAAGCTCAAGCTTACAGATATGGCAAGCTATGATAACCAACTGCTAAATGGCTGTTAAGGCCTTGACAGTTTACAACTACAACTACATAGGACTAAAACGTATAGCCTAGAGCATACTGGGGTCATGTACAATATGATGTACAGTAGGAATGTATTACTGTTACCACTCAAATTCTTATTAGGGACATCTTGGAGGTTCAAAGAAGTCATGTGGCACTTGGGAAAAGCCATCCAGATCCAGACATCACAACACAATGTAATCGCAGAGGAACCGTATCACTGATGCTGGTTGCTAAGGAAGATGCTTTGCCTAGCAACTGTTGCTATGCAAAAGGTACACCAAATACAGTATAATATATGTATACTACAGACTCCAAGCTTTCATATGGTATATCATAAGCTATTATAACCAACTGCATCATGGCTCTAGAGGCCTTGGCAGTGTACCACTACATAGGACTAGAATGCATGGGGTCATATACAATATGATGTGAAAAATCATAGTGGGAGTGAGTTATATGACTGTTACCACTCAAATTCTTATTCAGGACATCTTGAAGATTAAAAAAAGTCATGTGGCGTTTTGTTGTGGGGGGGGTGCATGGTAGGCTACCGTTCCTCCCCGACTATTATCTTTGACAGGACAGTGGAGGAGAGACAGGAAATGAGTGGGGGGAGAGAGATGGGGAAGGATCCGCAAATAACCCTGGCCGGAATCGAACCCGGGTCGCCGGTGTAGTACGTAACCCAGTGCCCTACCGTTAGGCCACGGCCAGACCACGGGCTGACATTTTAAGCGTATCCTCACTCTTGTTGGACACTCTATTCTTCGAATAAGTGTTCATTTGGGCACTGTGTTTATTAAATAATTATTTGTGTAAGATACTTGACACCATAATTTCCCTCTGCCGATCAATGAAGTTACTTGACTTTAATGTAGAATGCAGCAATACCTAGCCTCTGCTATGGGCGTAAAGTATACCCCCGCAGCCCCCGCAAGGCAGGGGGGCCCACATGGGCCCTTGACTTGAAGATAAGGGCTCCCTCCACATGATATTAGGCCCTTTTTTTCAGTTCGTGGGCCCATTCTTTTTAGCTTGCAGGGGGGCCTGAAGTACTTGCGTTACACCAGTGTCCTCTGCATACTGTACATATGCACTATGTGCACATATTGTTTCCAAGATTCACCCAGCAGCATATAGTGAACGATGGAGTGAACATGTTTGGCTTTTGTGCTGAGAGCAGAGAGGAAAGAAGAATTAATTTCATTCTTTTCCCCTCTGCTGAAAATGAGCACCACCATATTCACACGGGAGCCATTTTCTGTCTGCCGTCTTGTCTGACTTTTAAAAAGTAGTGCCATACAGTGCTCACTAAAACATCCCGGCAGCATGGCGATGACAAACACACTGGGAAAAGATTCACGAGGGCCGCCTACACGATGTGTTTTGTTTGACAGTGCCCGTCGGGGGGGAAGAGGAATGCATAATTAAAGCAAGTGGAAGAGGAGAATGGAAGTGATCTCACGGGGAGAAGAAAGGGGTGCATAAATCATTGTGACTCAAACATCTCCAAATATTTTCTTGACTAGGTTTGTTCTGGTTTTACTTCTACTGTACATGCAACATTGTCTGTTAGTATTTCCCTCTACTTTTACTTATGCTATTTACTGAGAACAGTCACGTAACGTCGCAACAATGTTTTTGAGCATTCTATTGTCTTTCTTACATTTATGCTACGTTTTTAATGTGACCAGGACTGTCAAAATGAATGAAAAGTTTTCTGATTTCTGACATGCTTAAACGTGGTGATCTGATCACCTGCTTTCTCAGAAAGCTCTGCCCACCAATTCCAAAGTACTTGGTCTGTTTGTTTATGTACAAATGGCAAATAAGGGGGAAAAAAACCTGGAACATTCAACCTTCAACCCATGTCCCAACTGTCATTTGTCTGCACACTGGTTGCTCTGAGTTGGCTCACGTATGCAAGTAGGATATCAGATCATATTTGACTGGCATCTATCCTATATTATATTTAAATGCTATGTGGAGACCCTGTCACACGCGGCATCACTTCATAGATGAGCCGTGACGAGGAACTGTTCCTGGGATTAAGTTGTTGTCAACTAAAGTGGAGGACTATAATGGCGTTGACAGGTGCCTGTATTTGAATACTGTAGTACAGGGGTTCCCAAACTTTAACATGACAAGGCCCCCCAAATGCCGGTTGATTCCAGCCAAGGCCCCCCTTACGTGGGTCGTGCCACACTGTTTTTTCTTTGCACTCCCTATCACAACCATAGTGTGAGGCCTGTGGATATATCATTAGGAATAGGAATTGTTTATCTTATTTTTGTTTTACTTTGTTGTACGTTATTCAGTTCATTCAATAATTCATCTTTTGTTGTGCTATACTTTTCCTGCCTTCCTGCCATCCTGCCGCGGCCCCCCTAGCAACTCCTCACGGCCCCCTAGGGGTCCCCGCCCGGCCCCCACTGTGAAAACCACTACTGTAGTGGATCAGTGGTTTAGAAGATCGGGCTTCTTATCTCCGTTTTGGGTGCATCGGGGCGTCAGCACACCGGTTCCGACAGCACTGCGGAGCACAATTTCGGTTACCTCTGCCCGAACACTAGCGCAGACGCGATATAAACACTGAATGGTGAATTACATCACTGCAGAGCATGGATACACAAGTGGCGGCTTCGACAGAATAGAGCTGTCCCGTAATCGCCAGACGACATCCGCGGACATTGGCGCTGGTGTGTGCGGGGTTGTATTGAAAACAGTGGACACTTGGAGCGCAGAAAGTCAGCCAGTCACAATCAAGAAGCAGACACAGTTTTAGATTTGTTCTGCAAGCGCTCCTTTCGTAAGGGTCCAGCTGCATCAGAGTAAGGTCATTCCACTATCCTTAAGAGTAGTTGTATTTTCAAACAACAACAAAACAGGCAATCTGTTTTCAATTATAAATGGTAGAAACAAGAAAACGCTGTGATCTGTTTCAGACCCTGTGTACCCGTTTCAGTCTCTTGACCTGAGTGTTAATTCATTCCACTGCCACGAGAATAAAGTTGCATTTTTAACCAAAAACAAACAGTCATCTGTTCCAAACCTGCGTACCCGTTTGAGTCTCTTGAGCACAGGTGTGCAGAAGTGCTCCATTGTGAACCAATCAAGCCACCTGTTTGAAACTCACATACCTCTCTTAACCTCGGAGTAAGTAGCACTTTTTAAAGAAAACAATGTCTTCTGCTTTCAAAGCCGCATACCTGTTTCAGTCTATTGTAGCAGTGGAATGAACTTACTCTGAGGTCAACAGTAAAGAAGTATCTTTTTAACGAATAACAAACGTCTTCCGTTTTCAAACCCGTGTACATGTTTGAGTGAGCACAGGTGTGCAGAATTGCTTTATCGTGAACCGGGGAGCCAATCTCAAGGGGCTATCCCCCTAAGAAAAATAAATTCAAATTTAAACCGATTAAGCCATCTGTTTCAAACTCATGTACCTGTTGGATTCTCTTGACCTCAGAGTAAGTTCATTCCATTGCCACGACAGTAAAGTAGCATATTTAATGAAAAAAAAACCAAACCCTAAAGACATCTTCTGTTTTCAAAGCTGCGTACCTGTTTGAGCCTTTTGACCTCCAGCTCCAGCTCTGTTTCTCGGCTGCGGCTGCCGTAGTCGGGGAAGGAGATGGAGGAGCTGCGGCTGCGGCCCACGCGCTCCGCCTCCAGCTTATAGTACTGAAGATGCTCCAGCTCACGACGCAACTCCTCTATCAGCTACAGAGAGAGAGAGAGAGAGAGAGAGAGAGAGAGAGAGAGAGAGAGAGAGAGAGAGATGTTAAAACATTGTGGTGTTCAGACGCTCCACCTCCAGCGCATTCGTAGTAGTACTGAAGATGCTCAAACTCATGACACAACGAGAGAGGGAGAGAGAGAGAGAGAGAGAGACAGTGAGAGAGTTAGAGAGAGAGAGAGATGTTAAAACATTGTGGTGTTCAGACGCTCCACCTCCAGCGCATTCGTAGTAGTACTGAAGATGCTCAAACTCATGACACAACGAGAGAGGGAGAGAGAGAGAGAGAGAGAGAGAGAGAGAGAGAGAGAGAGAGAGAGAGATTGTCTTGTAGGAACCCTGTTGTTTACAAAACGTGAACTCTTTTTGTAAGTCAACTTTGTTCAATTTATGTATGTCGTAAACTGACTGTGTTCACTTCACAAGTGTTGACATGATGATAACTGATAACTGATGAAGGATGATAACTGATCAGGTTAATGTTCACAATCCAATATGGCCGTCTTGCTTTACATGCTACCTCTTGCATGGCATCCTTCTCCTTCTGGTACTCGTGGCGGTTCTGTTTGAGCTTGTCCATCATCTTCTTGTAGAGGTCCATCTCGTCCTTCAGCCGTAAGCTGGTGTCCTCCAGTTTATCAGTCATTCGTTGCCTCTCCTGAACGGATGGACGGACGAACACAGACACAGACAGACACACAGACATAAAGTACGTCAGTTATACACTCATAACCTGATATGAATTTATCAGAACATGTAGGCATCTAATCAGAATGTCAATAATTATTCGTAGAGTCTTGACGTTTAGCACTGTGAAACTTAAAAAAGCTTCTGTGTCAAGGAAATGTGTGTTTCTGTGTGTCAGTAATGCCAGTCATACCCCTACTCTGTACCCTGCTCTCCATCTGCCATCTAGCCAGCAATCAACAGAGGTTTTTTCTTATCCAAGTAGTTCCTAAATGGTTTCTGTTCTGTGCTTGACACCCTGTTTTACCCCTTTTAAACACGTCTATTTTTTTACACAGAAACACGATTTTTTTTTGTGACAGTAATGATGTCAGTAATACATTTGGGCCAAAAATAACCCCACTTTGCTCTTCTATAGTCTACATCTCACGTTTGGCTTCACACATTCCTTGAACACACCTCTTGTCTTTTTGAGTTTTAGTAATGAGGTCAGTCATTAAATATATTTCCCCACATTTTTGTGAGTCAATTTAGAAAAAAAGTGTTTTGTACAGAAGTAAAAAGATGACTGTTTTTAGCCCATGCTCTCGTCTCCATGCGATGTGCATGGTCACACATTTGTTGTACATGGGGACACACTTGCTTTTCTGGGTCTTGCGTTTCAGCAATGACGCCAGTCATGAAGTCAAAAGATAACTGTTTTTAGCCCCATGAGGCGGGTGTATGGGTTCACACATGTCATGTGGGGTGGTGGAGGTGGTGGTGCTGACGACAAGCTGAAATTAGAGCTCTCTCTGCCCCACGCCTTCATCAGACTGGAGGGGGGGGCGGGGGTTGTTAGCACTGCTGTCACCAACTCACGCAATGATGCAGATTGATAGGGCTGCATGAGACATCGACACTCAGACACGCACGCAGGAGCATGTGTGCACACAACTGCGCATACAAACACGCGCATGCACACACGCACGTTCACAGGAATATGATACACATACAGATGGATGCACATATCCCCACACATGATGTTGAATAATAGTGCTGCATGGCACATTGACACTCAGACATAGGCATGAGCATAGAGCATGTGCACACAGCTGCACATACACACGCACACACACATGCACATACACACACACACACATGCATACTGCATATGAAAATGATACACATACAGATGGATGCACATATCCCCATACATGATGCAGATTGTTAGTGCTGTATCGACACTCAAGACACGCACAAGCATGTGTGCGCACAGCTGTGCATACAAACGCACACACACACACACTGCACATTATGAATATGATATACGTACAGACTGATGTACATATCCCCATACATAAGTACACACCCTCACACATCCTCTCTCACACACACACACACACACACACACACACACACACACACACACACACACACACACACACACCAGAGGTAAGAACGGGTAAAAAAATCCAAGCCCGAACCGACATGGGCCCATGGGAATTGGGCCGGGCCCGGCCCGAGGCCGACTAATTATTGGATGTGTAGGCCCGAGCCCGAGGGAAGCCCGAAATTTAAAATTTTATTTATAAGGAGGGGTGATCTATGATAACAAATCAAAGCCCTTAAATTAAAGCCATTAAAGTATTTTGTTACGAAATCTAAGTTAAATAGACTGTATAAACATGCAGGCCATCTTATATATTTCTGTGTATGCTGCACTGCAGTGCACAGAGGTTACATTAAGCGATAATCCATCATTGACGCTTTTTTTAAGAGTTGGCGGAAAATTTTAAGGGCGTCCGTCATTTTGACCGGCTGATCATTGGGCCATAAGCCACAGCAGCAGTACGACCTTAAAAATCTAGCGCGGCACTTTCACAGAGAGAGACAGCGAGACAAAGAAGAACAACGACGCGAGCAGCAGAACAGGAATGAAGGAGTTCTTGAATTGCCATTGCAAGAGTTTATTAGGCTACAGTATGTGTCGGGTTGATGAGGCGACCTCTGTTTTTTGCAGACCACGCGTCTCTCATGGCCAAAACACGGCCGAAATGCCTCAGCGCACTGTGATGGGAGGGAGAGGCGAGGGAAAGCGCGTGCATTCTAGCAGCAGGCACTGCACTGCTGGATTATCAACTGAAGTGGAATATTATTAACTCACAGCCTACATAGCCTATTTATTTATTTAAAAAAAAAAAAAAAAAACTGTCAACGATAGAGAAGCCGAACCCGACCCTACCCGAACGTAATGAGTGACATTTCAGGCCCGACCCGACCCGAAATTGGCTCGGGTTCGGGTTCGGGCTCGGGCCTGGGCCAAAAATCATAGGTCTAACACACACACACACACACACACACACACACACACACACACACACACACACACACACACACACACACACACACACCTCGTCCAGTTTCTCCGCTTGTGACTTGAGCCGTGTCATGTTGATGGCCATCTCTGCATTCTCCTCCTCTAGCTGCTGAACTCTGGAGGAAAGAAAGAAAGAAAGAAAGAAAGAAAGAAAGAAAGAAAGAAGGAAGGAAAGACGCATAAAATAATTTAAAATCATTTAAACATAAACTTATGTAACCCATACACCGAGGGTTCCCAACCTTGGAGAAGTAAAACAGTAAAAGGAGCTGTGTTGCATTTTTTTTTTTTTTACACTGTAGATCAGTGATTCTCAAACTGTGGGTCTGGGCCCACTGGTAAAGGTATTCAGAGTGTGCCTTGAAATCATTTAAAAAAAATCAAAACAATGTTTGTGCTGCTGTTGACTATGTATATGACGTTTATTGTTTATTGGGTCAGAGGTGGACCTCGAACATGTGTGAAAATTCCAAGTGGACCCTGCCTTGGAAAAGCTTGGGAACCCCTGCTGTAGGTCATAAATGGCTTCTTGATTCATTTGGTTTATTTAATCCATTTCATGCTTGTGTGGTTGCCTATGGGCCAAGTTTATGATGTACTGCAAGTGCTTACACTACACACTGTCTGGCTACTCTAATGTTGCCGCAAGATGACTCAAGATATTAAAATGGGCCTTTGTGCGTGTGAGGCGAGGGGCATTGCTGATTCAGCATTTTGAATAGAAATGCATCTTCATTACTAACACTCTCAGACTGAAAAAAAGATTCTTCACCCACATGCTAAAACAATCCACTTATGCAACTGCTGCATTGAGCTTTTCTTAATCTCTGCCACCCTCTTATTCTTGGCACTAGCAAAAGGTTTATCACAGCCACGGCCCATCACAATTATTGGTACCCTGCTCCCCACACACGCTAAAACACAACATTTACATAACTGCTGCACACAGCTTTTTCTTTATCTCTGCCAATTTTTGTATTGTTCTGGGTTGTTAAAGGTTCGTCACTGTCTTGGTCCATGATAATTATTGTTGCCCAGCTCGCCACACAGTGAGTGAGAGATACAGCAGAGAAGTACACTCTGTGCCCAATCACAGGCAGAACGCATTCTCAAGGACAACACGACGCACCCCACCAAGTCACAGAACTCTTTGCTTTGCTGCCATCTGGCAAGCGCTTCGGGACACCTCGCTCTCACCATATAAAACAGAACAAAATCTACGTCAGTGTCTGTCTCCCCAAAACTCTTGAACTTGGTGCGTCACCTGCCCCCCTTGGGCTTATTGCACCTACTCAGCCCTTCCCTTTGCACCAACATTATGGTTGTGTACGTGTCACATCGTCATACAAGCAAGGCTCTAAATTAACACCAGCCAACTGGCCAAATGCTGGAAGTCAGAGCCCTCTATAGGGAGAGTCAGGCTAATCCCATTGAGCAATATGGTCCATGTTTTGGCAGCTAAGGGCTAAACTCCAACCCCTTTGGGGCGGCTCACGGTGCTCTGTTATTGCCAGGAATGGCGCATTCAGGCCGGTATGAACACGGGCGGTTTGCAGATGAGCACTTTTAGTGCTGAACGTAACTGGCGCGGGCACCGGTACCGGCTCCGTTCTGGTCGGCCTGAAAACCATCGAAGTGGCTTCTACAACAGGGTGTGGTATAGCCTGTACCCTAAAATAGGTCTTACTTTGCAGATTTACGTGAGGTGAATGAATTTTAACAAATTAATCATAAATAAGCCGATTGCTAGTCCATACATCTGTGATAATTTTCCAGAAATGTAGTTAGTTTCTCTTTAATTCTGGCTTGTTCTGGCGGGCATAATCCACTTCTGGTGCACACATATTGAGAGTGTTTTTATATTTACATGTGCTTACTATATATTGTGGCAATTCAGACCTCTCCTCATATCTGTCTCATATGCATGATATGCTATTACATAAAACATCAAATCTTGTGTGAGTCACTGTTAGAGGGGCAAAGTGAATGTGTGTGGGCTGCCTGTCCTTCTGCTGAAGTGCCACTGTGTGTGTGTGTGTGTGAGCAGCTCTATGTGTGTGTGTGTGTGTGTGTGTGTGTGTGTGTGTGTGTGTGTCTGTTGAGGTTACCTGTTGGTGAGCAGCTCTATGTGTGTGTTGCGGTCGCGCTCCATCTTGGCGGTGGCGTCTCGGTGTCTCCTCAGCTCCTCCTCCATGAGGCGCTCGGCTCGGGATTCCTGCTCCTTCAACTGCTCCTCCAGCTCATGCACCCTACAGCAGGGAGGGAGGGAGAGAGGGAGAGAGAGAGAGAGAGAGAGAGAGAGAGAGAGAGAGAGAGAGAGAGAGAGATATGGAGGAGGAGGAGAGAGAGAGAGAGAGAGAGAGAGAGAGAGAGAGAGAGAGAGAGAGGGAGAGAGAAAGAGAGACAGAGAGGGACAGACAGAGAGAGAGAGAACGACAGACAGAGAGGGACAGACACAGAGAGAGAGAAAGACAGACAGAGAGAGATAGAGAGAGAGAGAGATTCAGACAGAGAGAGAGGGGGACAGACACAGAGAGAGAGAGAGAGAGAGAGAGAAAGAGAGAGAGAGGTTATTAAAGAGTAATGGTTCTCAGCCATTTTTGAACAAACACCCCCTGTACCTCATCATAAGCCCGCCAACGCCCCCCTTAGTATTAAAAAATACAATCGAGTAATGCCGCCTAATGGCAGCTAAGCACCGCCCCCTCTCAGCTGTGCCCTTTTCAATGCCCCCCAAGGGCTCCCTAATGTCCCCCTGGGGTCTGTACCGCCCACGTTGACAAATTACAGAGGCGTATTGTAGTGCTGCTAAGGACAAGGGCAGGTGGGGGGTGAGGTGAGTTACTCACTCAAACCCTCACGGCTGCCGCTGCTGCCCACCGCTCTGAATGAGCTAGTGATCCAGAAACCTCAAACTACTCTTCATACTTCATACAAGGCCTCCTGTACAGTAGATTCAGCCCTAACAACACACACACACACACACACACACACACACACACACACACACACACACACACACACACACACACACACACACACACACACACACACACACACACACACACACACACACACACACACACACACACACACACACACATTTAAAACACACAGAACAGAAAAAAACACATATGTATCTGCACACAAATTCATACAAAGTTGAAGAGCAAATACTGCAAATGAGGTCGACCAACACGGCCTGACAGTGTGCACACACACACAGTGACGTCATTGCAGAACACGCGGACGCTAGGAAACATTTTGTCCATACTGATAAAGAACAATGAAAGGGTTGTGTTTGTTGACACACAGAACTGGGTTTCAAGAGAAGTTGACATGTAAATGATCTAAACAGTAGTTTGTTTTGTGTTGAGTTGATGCACCTGTGAGCTGTATTGTACTATTATGCGCATGTGCCAATTCCTGTAATGCAACATGACACTAGCCCCGACGTCATCCAATAAAGTGGAGTCGTTTTGAATGGGCACAATGTGTACTATGTATAAATAAAAGACTATGTTTCACACTTGTGAATGTCAAAAAACAAGCACCTTAAAATATCTTCTCAATCATTTCTCTCATAGAACAGTAGTTGAAAAATCCACACAAATTTCTTGATGTCGATAAACCAGATTTCCAAAGCATGGCTTTCAGCCCACAAACAGAGGCGGTAAACTCAAGAGTGTCTTCATGTGCCTACTAATGACTCATTCAAGCATCGATTGGCTTGTTAAGATGATTAATCCACTTGAAAATGTTACATAATGTGCCTCAGTTTAAACATGCAAACCCTGTGGAACAGTCCTGACATCAAGTATCTAATGCCTCTTTTCCACTACCGGGTTTCTGGTAGGCCTACAGGTCGACACAGCACAACTCGGCTGCCTTTTCGAATAGGCACGACACAGCTCAATCATAAAGCAAAAAGTGGCGGCTGAGCCGTGCTGTGTTGAGCTGTAGGCCTACCAGAAAACCGGCAGTGTTACTCCCACAAAACAGAGAGAAAACGGGAGTGTTTGCATCAATGCTTATGATATGAACCCATTCTATCAACTGTGTACATAGGTGCACTGTTCGCATATGCGTGCCGGGTGTAAAAAAATGTTTTCCATTGACATAATGTGCAAAGTATAAATGGGTCAATGACCTTTTTTGGGCTCAGACGTCAGGTGGTACAACCACAGCTAATGTGCATGAATGAGTTAGTAATTGGTAATTTATGAACTGAAGTAAATATAGTTCGTAGATAATCCAGTAAAAACAACAAGAAATAAAATAATTAAATCCATACAATAGTTGCATTAGCTTTGGTTGCTGTGTAGCCCTATTGTGTGTAGAGCACACTAATGTCTCTTTTCCAACTGCCAGTTTTCTGGTAGGCCTACAGCTCAACACAGCGCAACTCGGCTGCCCCTTTTTGCTTTTCGACAGGGCACAACAAAGCTCAATTGAAAGAAAAAGTGGCAGCCGACTTGCGCTGTGTCAAGCTGTAGCCCTACCAGAAAACCTGCAGTGGAAAAGAGGCATACAGTAAGTGCATCATGTGTATGTGTGTAGGCGACGTTTGCTCTGCTTTACCTGTGGATCAGCTGAGTGTTCTCCTGCTTGAGTTTGGACTTGGCGTCCCCATTCATCAGACAGTCATGCTCCAGTTCTGCTACCTTCTTCTCCAGGTAGCTCACCTGTGGACCACATGGGATTTAAAAAAATGTCTTTTTTGATCCTAATCGGGTCGATGACGATGTCAGGGTGGTGCAACCACAGCTAATGCCACTACTTTATTGATTAAATGATTTTTCTTTAGTTTTTATTGGATTTTGTAAGAAGCATATCCATTGCAGTACATTTATTAGCAGTTGCTAATTAAGTAATGGGAATTAACTGTGGTTGTACCACCTGATGTCGGAGGCCAAAAAAAACCATCATTGACCCCGTCACAGTTCAGAAAATCACTCTAAATCTGTGATATTAGTATTTATAGCACTAAACGAATGCGTGCTCAGCCTCACACACACGCTTTTGTGTTTAAGACACATGTACATTGTTTTATTAGGTCTATCAAATCTATAAACCAGAGGGATATTCAATGACTGTTCTGTGTCTGATGGCTTAAAACACATGCGGTTGTGCAATGTTTAAGCAGCGTAAACTTCGGCAGATACAGTCATTTCTTCTGTGAAAGTGGCATCAAGTTTTTCCCGTTTTAACACTTCACAATTCAGGAAATCACTCTGGCACAGCCCTGTAAATCTATAATCCTGCAGACTACTCAATGAAGGTGTTTGTATTCTATGCTTTCATGGGTTAGCTGGCTTTACACAACACAAGCGATCGTAATGTTTGATCAGGTTAATCTGTCTCATATACAGTCACTTCTTATGTGGATAGGCTAAAACACAATTACTCTACAAATGCGACTCCACTGCAGACAGTTAGTTTGGTTTCATAAGCATGTGAGAATGCGAGTGTGTGGGTGGGTGCGTGTTTGTTTGTGCACGGGCGTTTGGCACATTAAGCACGCGTGCACGCGCACACTCACGCATGTCCTGGCTTAGGGGGAGCATACTGTAGCTTCCCAGTGATACCGATAATCACAGGAGTGACATTACAACACACACACACACACACACACACACACACACACACACACACACACACACACACACACACACACACACACACACACACACACACACACACACACACACACACACACACACACACACACACACACACACACCTTCCCAGTGGGGTCGATGTCACAGGAGTGACATCACACACACACACACACACACACACACACACACACACACACACACACACACACACACACACACACACAGGGACGTACGTACGTACCTTCTCAGTGATGTCGACGTCGCAGGAGTCGATGCTGTCTCGGAACAGGTCCTCGGTGCTGCCGTTGCTGCTGCTGATGTTGCTGTGCTGGAGCAGTTGCCTGGCCGCGTACGAACAGACCAAGAGAAGGAAGGAGAGAGGAGGAGAGAGGCAGAGAAGGAGGGATAGAGACAGGGAGAGAAGGAGCGAGACAGGTGAGCATGGTGTTCCCGCCGCTGCTGCAGCAGGGGGACTGCTGCACCACGACATCTCTCCCCCTCTCTCTCTCTCCCCCTCTCTATGCCCCCTCTCTCTGACTTTCACAATCCTTCTCTTTCTCCCTCTAGCACTCTATCTACCTAATGTATGCCTCTCTAATGCCTCTCACCATCAATCTATCCCCCTCTCCATCTCTCTTTCTGTACCTATCTAGCTCTCTCAATCTATCCCTCTCTCAAAGGTATTCCTTCTTATCTATCCGTCTCTCTCTCTATCCGCCTCTCTCTGTATTCATCCCTCTCTCTCAATTTCTCTCGCCCTCTCTTTATTACATAATCTATCCCTCTCTCTCCCTCTCTGTTTCCGTGGAAGGCTAGCGTGTGAAGAGCGCGGCGCGCGGTAACTAAAGCAGGACGTACAGCGGCATCCTTACCAATCGGCTCCTCAGTCAGTCCGTCAGAGTCCGTCCGTCCGTCCTGCCGGGCTGGCCCACTACACAACTCGCATATCAGGGCACATCACACCTCCCACTCCACTCCACTGAGATACACGCTAGTCTCTAGTCTCTCTCTCTACTGCAGGGGAGCTCAGACCTCATAACAGAGAGCCCCAGTTTCACTCTGCAGTGAGAAGTGGGGGAGAGGAGAGAGGAGAGGAGAGGAGAGGAGAGGAGAGAGGAGAGGAGAGGAGAGGAGAGGAGAGGAGAGGAGAGGAGAGGAGATGAGAGGTAGAAAAAGGAGAGGAGAGATAGAGGAGGGGAAGTAAGAAGGGAGAGGAGAGGAGAGATAGAGGCAGAGAGAGAGAGAGAGAGAGAGAGAGAGAGAGAGAGAGAGAGAGAGAGAGAGAGAGAGAGCGAGAGGAAAGGAGGGGATAGAAGAGGAGAGGTATTAGGAGAGCCACAGAGGGGGAGAGAGGAGAGAGGAGAAGAGAGGAAAGAGAAGAGGACAGGAGAGGTAGAGAAGAGACGAGAGGAGAGAAAAGGAGAAGAGAGGAGAGATAGAGGCGGAGATAGAGAGAGGAGAGGGGATAGGAGAGAGAGAGAGAGAGAGAGAGAGAGAGAGAGAGAGAGAGAGAGAGAGAGAGAAAGAAAGAGAGGCGAGGAGAGAAGCGGGAGGGAGAGACAGAGAGAGAGAGAGAGAGAGAGAGAGAGAGAGAGAGAGAGAGAGAGAGAGAGAGAAGAGGAGAGATATAGGAGAGAGAGAGAGAGAGAGAGAGAGAGAGAGAGAGAGAGAGAGAGAGAGAGAGAGAGAGAGAGAGAGAGAAAGAGAGAGAGAGAGAGAGAACAGAGATAGAGGGAAAGAGGACAGATGATAAAAGAGGAGAGCAAGGAGAGCGGAAACTGACCCACTGCTCACTGCTTCTGTATCACTGGCAGTCAGAGCACCAGTCCCACCCACGTGTGCAGACAGACACACCCACGCACGCACAACACCCACGCCAACCCAACACACAAACATGCAATCAGGCATATGCCCGCACACACGCACACACACACAGCGTATGAACATGCCAGAGTCCTCGGGTTTGTAACTCATACCTCTTTTCCCCTCCTTCCCTCTCTCCTTCCCTCACACAAGAAAGACCCACGCCTTACATGCTACCCCCATCCCTCCCACTGTCTGACACTTTTCTCTTTTTCCTTACCCTCACTTGCATTTCACTTCTCTTCTTTCATCTCCACCCATCCATCCAGGCATCCACCCAGTCATATGCTAGACTCCATTATGGAAATTGTTTACAAAATGGCTGGATTGAAGTGATGGAGGTGTGTGTGTGTGTGTGTGTGTGTGTGTGTGTGTGTGTGTGTGTGTGTGTGTGTGTGTGTGTGTGCGTGTGTGTGCGTGTGTGTGTGTGTGTGTGTGAGAGTGAGTGAGGGCTAGAGGTGAGGAGGGATTCTTTCCAAGCATACATCAGCAGCTCTGCACTGTGGCAGGCCCATTTTCACCCTGCCACTATGATTCACTTCGCACACACACACACACACACACACACACACACACACACACACACACACACACACACACACACACACACACACACACACACTCCTAGGAGGCCAAGGACAGGTGGGGTGAGTAACTCACTCCAACCCTCACGGCCGCTCCGACCCACGGATGACACCCCGAAAGTCTCCAGCTACTCTGAGTAAGACTACACAAACAAAACTCTCAACGTTTTCCTGTTCCTGATCCTTGGCCCCTTTATTTTTAACAAAACAATTCTTGCGCCCTCTCCTTCCCGACGATACAAAATATTGATTACTATTATTATTATTATTATTATTATGTATTAGTCCTAAGTAAGGGTTGCACTGTCATACATACACATACATGTATTTGCAGAGTGAAAATCCAAGGTGTGCAGTGCAATCCTTTAACGCATGACATATGCAATAAATAACAATAAATTGCTCCGATGGCTCAGTCAAAACCCCCCACTGGAACAAGACAGCTTACTGTCATAAATAAACACAGCAGGCGGCATTCGCTGCGCTTGAAACGGCACCGAGTCGACGGCATCATTAGACGAATGACTGAGCGGCTGAGTGTGTGGAAGTGGCTGGCTCAGCTGAAAAGTACGGAGACCAAGCACTGTAGGGGGACACGGATCAAGGTTGCCAGATGAGACCGATGACTTCCAGCCCAAAAAATGCTCAAAAACACTCGACGACACTAAATACTGCCCAATTTGACCTGAATTCTATTGATTTCTATGGCCATAAAAGTACAGAAAATCTAATCTAATACCCCTTTTCACCCGCAGACAGTCATCCTAAACAGCCCAATTGGGCGGGAAACCGTCCAATCTGGCAACTCTGCCACGGACAGTTTGCTGCAGCCATACATTCAAATGGACGATTGATCACACACTATCACTATCGCAGCTCGCAGGGGTTCCCAAACTGGGGTGTACAGCCTGCCACAAGGGGGTGCGTGAGCTGAATAGAGCAATGGGTATATCTGTGTTTTATACAGCATTAAGGAGCATTAAGTAGTTTTTAATTGTATGCCGAGTTGTATGCTGGAAGGAGTCATCTGAAGTGTCATTTATAACTCCTAGATGTGTCATGCAACAAGTTCCATTGCAATGACAGCAGAAAAAACGTCAGGTCTATTGGAAATGATGATTCCCCAAAACGTCTGTGCATAATGTGCGGTGATTTGCTGCGCAAATTTGCAGCGTGATGAAGCCCTATTTGTATGGTCACCATCAGCATCAAAACATTTGCTTAAGTGGTGCGAAAGCCACATTTAAATGTACGAGGGGGTATGCAGGTAAAGCAAAGTTTGGGAACCGCTGCACTATCTGATACAGTTACTCGAATAGCTGACAGAATAAGATGAAAAAGAAAAAAACTCTGTTCTTCCTCCACTCCATTTCACCCCCTGACAAGTCCCTCCTAAATCTTCCTCTTATTTCTTGCCCTTCATTCCTCTCCTTATCTTTTCTGCCATCTCACGATTTCTTCACCATGTCCTTACCTGTAATCTTCACTCTGGTTCTGCAGTGCATTTCTGGCCACAGTATCAATCAGTGCTAATGATTAAACAGCTATCCAAACAATAGCAGGGCCACTGATGTCCTTGCCAATTCGTTCCCTTTATAACTCCACCCTGATTGGTTGTACTGCTGTCCAATTGCATGCAGAGGTATGTGAAAGGTAACCTTTTAGCCCTGGCCCCCTGCCTTCAGTGAGTTTGTTGCAATATGCGGCCTTGCCTCCTCCACTTGCTTCTCGTCATGATGACATCACTGACAACAGTATTATATTTCAATATCTTGCAAAAGCTCAATTGTAGAGTTTTTTCTCATTTGCAATTGGGATGGTGAATGAAAAACAGTCCCTCAAAAGTTGTTGTGGCTAGGCTGACAGCTGGGAAACTTTATCGTTTTCTCCACGGAGGAGGGGCCAGGAGGCGGGACGAGGAGACAAGCGCAAGTGGAGGAGGCAAGGTTGCATATTAAAACGCACTCATTGAGTATCTAGACCCTACCTCATCTTGATGTGGGTCTAGCACGGCTAGGCAACATACCAATCATGTTCAGTTGTTTATATCTGGCCTTCATGTAAGCTACATTTGAAGAGTTTCATAACGCAAAATGATTGCGTCATTTTTGCTCCATTTTTTTTAACTTTTACATTTTATTATTGGAAATGACTGTTCAGACATTCCATGTGTGAATTCTTGCCATTCAAATATGTTGAGAACCTACATTATATAAATTGCATTTTGCAATGCAATGCCCAATACAAAAAAGTCAACTTTCTCAAAATTTTCCAAAATGGGTATACGTCATTTTGCAACAAAGCCCTTCATTTGAGCTAATGATTAACCAATTATCAAAACAATCATCCAAGTAGTCACATGACCAATGCTTGTCAGCACAATCACACTGCAACATTTACTGCCTCATATAAACGACTCACCTTCCAAACGACGCTGTACTGGAGATCTTCCTGTTCGGGCTGTAGGGGAAAAACACACAGAAAAAAAAGAGGCATAGAGGTCAAACGACAAGTATGTTTCATTAGAAAAGTCACACAGCAGGTATAGAGAGAAACAATTTACTCTGACCAGGAGTTGTCGACACAAAATGACTATTTGATCCGAGAGAGAGAGAGAGAGAAATAGAGAAATAGAGGGAGAGGGAGAGAGAGAGAGAGAGAGAGAGAGAGAGAGAGAGAGAGAAAGAAAGAAAGAAAGAAAGAAAGAAAGAAAGAAAGAAAGACAGAAAGAAAGACAGACAGAAAGAAAGAAAGAAAGAAAGAGAACAAAAGAAAGAAAGAGAACAAAAGAAAGAGAGAGAGAGAGAGAGAGAGAGAGAGAGAGAGAGAAAGAGAGAGAGAGACAGAGAGAGAGAGAGAGACGGAGAGAGAGAGAGAGAGAGACAGAGAGAGACAGGAAGAAAGAAAGAGAGAACGAGCGAGCAAAAGTGTTAGCTGAGGGCGACAGGCAGCAGTAGATTGTGAAGGGTATAGTAGAGGGGAATGATAATGAAACCTGCTTTCCCCTCCTCAGGGTGCGTACAGTATATAGGGCCCCTTTCTGTAAAGCTCAGCACTTCTGTTCACAAGAGACCAAACTAAACTCTGTACACCCAGCCATTCAGAGCTGAGGTCTCCAGGCATTTTTCATTGGAGTCTGTGCTGTGTGTATCGGCATATAGCGCTTAGACACTGGGGAACTACAGTAGCAGTAGAGCTTTTCAAGGATAAACTTATACACAAAGGCACACAACTTCACAGAACATTTTGGAGGGGTTTCTATTACTTTCAGGGCCATGATGTCACCAGTAAGAAAACAAGAAAAAGAAAGTCAAATAATAAATAATAATAAGAAACAACAAGAAAAAAGAAAAATAAGAAAAAACAATAGGGTCCTACACACCTTCGGTGCTCGGGCCCTAAAAAAAATACTTCGGGAGCTAGTCAGAAGTCAGTAGAGCGTTAGAGCCAAAGGTATTTGCGCCCCCCCCCCCCTCTTCTGATGCTGCCATTATGACACAAACACAGACAGTTGATGGAGGCAACTTTCTGGGTGCACCTACGTAACGCATGTACTGTGTGGTGTGTGGGTGTATAATGGTCCATGCAGGAGAGTGCTTTGAGTTTGTGTACAGTGTGTGTGTGTGTGTGTGTGTGTGTGTGTGTGTGTGTGTGTGTGTGTGTGTGTGTGTGTGTGTGTGTGTGTGTGTGTGTGTGTGTGTGTGTGTGTGTGTAGGTGGCTGTAGGTAAGCAGGCGGACGGCTTGTGTGCATGCGTGTGTGCGTGTACAGTAGGTGGGTGAAGTGTGTGTACTTCATGTGCTAGTCCTCTTCTGCCCCCTTACTGACTAAGCTCCATTTGCTGCTAAAATGTCCTCTACTCTACTCTCCTCGACTGCACCACTTCACTCCGTCTCCGCTGTGAGTTTCGATTTAGTCTCCTCTCGGCTGGAACCTTTCTCTCGCCATGCTTTATGCTCTCTCTCTCTCTCTCTCTCTCCTTCTATCTCTCTCTCACTCACTCACTCTCTCCCTCCTTTGGGGCAATTAAGTGCACACAAGAGGGAACCTCATCGAGAGAGAGAGAGAGAGAGAGAGAGAGAGAGAGAGAGAGAGAGAGAGAGAGAGAGAGAGAGAGAGAGAGAGAGAGAGAGAGAGAGTTTGGAATTGTTCAGTTGGTTTCATTAAGGTGCCATACTCTTTCAAGAACTGTCCAGCACATAAAATGTCATGCATGCCTGTGTGCTTGCGTACAAGCGAGACCGAGAGAAAGAGAGAGAGAGAGAGAAAGAGAGAGAGAGAGAAAGAGAGAGAGAGAGAGCTAGAGAGAGAGCGAGAGCGAGAGCGAGAGAGAGGGAGAGAGAGAGAGGGAGAGAGAGAGCACATGTGTGATGTGTGTGCCCTTTGGATAGGTTGCCTAAAGGACGGTGTGTGTGTGTGTGTGTGTATAACGAATGACTGCAGGCATGCCTAAATTTAAAACTCCGCTTGCTGTGTGCATGTCAGTGGCCAGTGAGGTATCTCTCCAGTCTCTCTCTCTACAGCAGAGGCAATGTGAAGCTGTACACCGCTACCATAAATATCCCCAACCTGCCAGCCAGCCAGCCTGTCTACGGAGTGCTGAGCCAGGTACCGTATGAGGAGGAGGCAGAGGCTGATGCCAGAGGAGAGGAGAGCGGTGTTTAATTTTAGACTTTACATAATACTCAACGACGTCAGGTGTAGGAAGGAGAGTACGGTGAAGCGTCTGACTACATCAGACACAATAGTTTGTAAGCTCAACTTAAATGATACTCTACTTTACTCTATTGTACTGTAACAGGTGATAAGGCTTCACTGCTGTATTTGGTCGATAGGGCCTAGACAGTCATATGAGCAACACTGAGATGAGCAGCTCCCAAGCAGACTTTTTTTTGTCATGGTGTGTAGAGTGGAGAGATTATCTGCAGTCCTTCATATTCTATTTTTAATGGAAACCTCTATGCTTTGTGTCTATGCACTTGTCATCTGAAATTACCAATGAGAAGACTGTATGAGACAGAACTGAGGTTACTAGTCATCAGTGGCAGAACAATTGCACACAGGGCCCCAGGGCAAATCACTGATACAGCCTGCAAAGGTCATAATAGGGCCCCCACTACCAACAAAGGGGGGCCCTGGGCCCAGGCAGGGGCAAATGCCCTGCACACAACCAACCCCTCTGAAATTGAAATTCCCAGTTTCATGTTTTTGCTTTGTAGTAGAATGTGCTGTAGAGGAGACTGTTGATAACCAGATAGAATGCACTGTATGTACTGCATGCAAATCTGTGCATCAATTGTTTGTGTGTGTGTGCTTGTGTCTGTGACATTGCCGTTTTCTCTGTAATTGTGCTATCTGCATGGCAATATACAGTGATAGGAGAGCGCACATCCAAAACTAATCTGGCTGGTTCAACAGAAAAGTAATAAGAGCTACCGTAGATGAAGGAGGAGGTCTGCACACTGAATCAAGTTTACCTAATAAAATAAAGAAACCAGGGCAGCACAATCAGAGATTCTAGGAGTATCTTATCCAGTCTCTCTGGTAATATGTCCTCATCAAGCAACTGGCCTGGTATCATTTAAAATTTTTTTTTTAAAGATGATTGAAAAGTTAGAAAAAAATAAACAAATAAAAATAATAATAATATTAATGCTTTGGAGCATATGCACTACACAGTATCCACCCCTCTGCTGACATATGCATGGAAGGAGCCATCCGTGTGTTTATAAGAGACCACACACTGAGTGCGTTGCAATATGCGACCTTGCCTCCCCCACTAGTGCTCGTTTCCTCGTACCAGGAAGTAATGTGTCATGATGACATCACTGACAACAGCATTATATTTCAATATCTTGCAAAAGCTCAATTGTACAGTCTTTTTCTCATTTGCAATTGGGATGGTGAATGAAAAACAGTCCCTCACAAGTTGTTGTGCCTAGGCTGACAGCTGAGAAACTTTATCGTTTTCTCCACGGAGGAGGGGCCAGTAGGCGGCGCGAGGCCACAAGCACAAGTGGAGGGAGCAAGGTCGCATATTGTAATGCACTCACTTCCTCTGGTTTGTTTCCTCTGGCCTTACGGGCACGTGCCCCGGAAACCGCTCAAGGCCCAAGACACCATCGAGGACGCCTCAACACTGTTATTGACCTGCCAATGTGAGAGGAGCACATGCACGTGTGAAACAAGCAAATCAGGGCTTGCTACAGTACATGCAGCTAGGGTACATATCAGTCTCCTCCCTCTGGTTGTTTCCTCTGGCCTCCAGGCTCCAGCCACGTGCCCCCGGAAAACCGCTCAAGGCTCGGCATCACCAAGGATGTCTAAATAATGTCATTGACACGACAATGTGAGAGGAGCACAGTGCATGTGAAAGGAGAAAGTGTTTCTCAAGAGCTTGGACATACACCAATATCCTTCCTCTGCATGATTCCTCTGTCCTTCTTCAGCCACTTATCCCGGAAACTGCTCAAGGCTTTACTACATCACAGAGTGCATCTCAATACTACATGTTTTTTTGTTGTTTATCAAAACAGTGTTGTGAGGATGGGCAAGACACTGGCAGCCAACCACGTGAGCAATTTTTTTGACTGACAGCGGTTTCCGACAATAAGAGGTTGAGTTGTGCGCAGCTAGTTTCGTGCAGTCAGGAGAAAACAAAAATGTAGAACCCATTTATTGCCACGGCAATGCGCAAGGACAAGCACGAAGTGAGATGGCTGAAGAAGGGAAGCTGTGAGTGAGGGGTGCTTGATCATGGATAGGATACCTCCATTGATCACTCCTTTTGCTTTGTCCACGTGAGGAGGGGGTGAGAGTGGAGGAGGAATTGAGGATGTGATGACCGAGGAAATTCTTGCATGTGATAAAACTTTTATCTGTTTTCAGACTGAATTAAGGCTATCTATCTATCTATCTATCTATCTATCTATCTATCTATCTATCTATCTATCTATCTATCTATCTATCTATCTATCTATCTATCTATCTATCTTCCAAGGAAAATACAGAAAAATACTTGACGACAATGTGGACGTAAGCAGGTTCATCTGGGTAACCCACCCAGTCACGAGCGGAAAAGTTCAGAGCACACTGCTCTAGCCACTGCTGCTCACCTGTTGGCCTTGAGGGTGTTGAGTCGTGCGTCCAGGTCATTCAGCAGGTTGACCTTCTTGCAGCAGTGGGAGCAGAAGACATCCGCGTGCTCACCGCCAACGCCAACGCCACCGCCGACGTCCATTGGACGTGACCGCCGAGGAGTCTGTCCCGCACTGTGAACAACACAGACACAATGCACATCTGATTAGCTTAGCAGGCACACACGTGCGCATGCACACACAGACACACGCATGAGCACACTCACATGCATACACACACGCAAGCGCACACACACGCAAGTGCACAAAATAAAATTAAGTTTGGCAAGTTGGAAGTTTCAGTCTACTGCAGTGACATGCAGTATGCATTTAACAACAGATGAATACAGGGACAACGCATAGAGGGTGTGGCGATGAAGGTTGCGAAAAAAAAAGCTGCTCTGCCCTGATTTGAACCTAAAGTATCAAACTGGGGCTCTGACCACAACACTAAAAAAGCAAGGCTAATTGGTGAAACAGTCTGCACACGTCCTCAGACATTAGTGATTCATCCTTGGCCTCACAAAAATGCTCTATAGTATGTTCATAGCAAACAATTCACCTTTCAAATCCCCCCCGCAGAATATAACACCAGTTTAATAAGCCAACGGTGCATGAGGAATTTGACTCCAGAATTCTGAAAACATCCGTGTTGGTACAAGAGTAAGATTCTGTGAACTGACTGAGCTCTCTACTGTAGGATGAAAATACATATTGTTGTCATGTCCCAAAGCAGTAGAAAAACTTTAAAAGCATGGGCAAGAAGCTTGCCTGGATTGTCTGTCCCACCCCCATCCAAAACTAGACCTTCATCCCCCCGAATCCTCCTACATAATACGAGATGTTTTTAGGGGCCTCCTACACCACCACCCCGTCATTTATCCCAACCGAGAGGCCCGCTCCACTCAAGTCACATCAA
Organism: Engraulis encrasicolus; assembly: GCF_034702125.1. NCBI lineage: Eukaryota > Metazoa > Chordata > Actinopteri > Clupeiformes > Engraulidae > Engraulis > Engraulis encrasicolus. The sequence goes on from NC_085857.1 coordinate 37,390,872, forward strand.
AAACAAAAAGCTGCAGTAATGAGTTTGGGGGTGGCTTAGCGTTCAGATCAAATGAGCCGTCTCATTTCAGGGCTAAATCCTGCCCCTCGCTTGCGGGCCAAGCTAGGCATGATAATCGGGACAGCGGGAGGTCGGGAACTCTACAAGCCCCCCTCCTTTCCGGCCAAGAAGTCACCAGTAATGAGGCACTAACCTCAGATATGGGGCTACCTACCCAAGTCACACAAAGCAGGCTGCAAAAACACAGGACACACATTATTCTATATGATGTCTATGGGTGCAATGACACTATGGATTTTTTGTTGTTGTATTTATTATCTAAGAAGCATATTCATTGCAGTATTCATTTCAAATTACTAATTAATTTATGGGTATAGGCCTACTATTAGCTGTGGTTGTACCACCTGACATCTGAGCCCCAAAATAGTAATTGACCAAAATATAGGCCAACACTGTATGATGCTGTATGATGAAGTAAAACAAATAAACGCCCACAGTGTGGGCATGTGAGAAAAACACACACATATTAAGTTTTTGCTCTAATATAGAATATGACATCCTCTTGTTTTCATGGTTGATCCATCAGATTCTGATAATGACAATCCTGTGTATAATTGTCCAGTGACCATATTTGTGTAAAATATTACTTCAGGCTAATTTATACCAAAACAATAGGCCTAATACTGTGTTTCGACAATAACCATAAGCCTACAGCTCACTAGAGCCGCGTTTCGTTTACCCCAGTTAAGCTCTACTGTACTGCTACAGGCCTACTGCTAAATCATCTGCACGCGCATCTTTCATTGACCTTCACAAATGCACGCACGCGCCTCATCTACACACAACGAGGACGGATTTTGATTAACCCCCGGAAAACAATGTAAAACACGGGAAAAATACAAAATAAAAGAGTATTTTAAGACTTTCGCAACATTACAAAACACATTAGGAGTTTAAATTGTGACAAAACCGACGGCTGTAATCGCTCCGACTTTGATTAGCCTATGGGAATGGACAGGTAGACCCATCATACACACGCCGTGGTATAAATTAGCCAGGCTAGTTCATGTGTTTAACCTCGCAAAGTTTTCAAAACGACTTTTCAACTTTACCTGGAGGGTACCGACGAGCCCAGGTCCGAGTGTCCATTGATGCGCATCTCCACGTCAGGGTAGGGGCTACAGCTGGGCGCATACTCCACATCCTCACTCTCTCCGTAGTCCTCAAACTGCTCCTCGTTCAGCGAAGCCGACGACAGCGTCGAAAAGTCGGAGGTTACGGAAGGGTTCATCTGATCATGCCTAAAAATCACACATTAATGAAGACAGTTGTAGTTGTTGATAATCTCCACTCTAGCGATGTCAAACACCTGAGGTGATGGAAACCATAGTAACGTGGAACAGCTGGTTAGAATGGAGAACCTGAGAACTTCATGCTCACTTCCATTGCGCCAGATAGCTGAACGAATTCCATAGAAAAATCGCTAGTGATGCTAAACGAGCAAATGGTGAGCTATCATAATAAAAGTACCCAGCTAGAGGTTACAATCGAAGAGCTCTTTTCCAAAACGCTATATCCACCATTTTTGACATTTTGCATTTTAATATTGGAATTGACTGATAAGTAGTCTTGTGTAATCTATGTGTGAATTCTTGCCATTCAAATGTTTTGAGAACATGATTTTTAAACCTCTATAAAATGCATTTTGTAATGCAATTCAATGGAATGCCCAATACAATTTTGGAAAAGAGCTCTTCAATTTATCCACAGGGAAATATTATCAGACCTCTTTGTCCAACATGCTGTGACCAATCTGAAGACTGATTCGCATATATAAGCCCAGGCACAGCAAGACACTGAATAGGCCTAATATCAACATTTTCTGTGGAGTGTGTTTTACAGTAGGCCTAGGCTTAGGCATAATATCAGACTGCATATGATATAGTGGCATTCAACTCTTAGAATCTCTGGTAATAGTAGATGCATTAGGCTTTACAACTCTTGAATGATCCTTGGATCCTTTAAAAAAAAAAAAAAATCTAAAATGAAAGCTTACACACTCCTGTCTGGTGCACTACCCACTGGTCAGTGTAATTTGTAACAGCTGCGCTTTCAGCCAATTAAAAAATAGACATTGAAATAACCAGTGAAACAACATGTAATGAGGGAGAAAGATTCAAAAGCATAACTACAGCAATTTTTTTCACCCATGTGTGCTTGTGTCCAAAATACTGGAGTGTTTCTTTTCACAGCAAATGGACAGTGCACTCACTGATAACGCAGTGATAGTTTATAGTCTTTTACAGTTCAACACAGTGTTTTTAATGAAGTAAAAAACACAAAACACAAGTAGCCTAGCCTATAATCTTGCGGTCAGTCATTAGTTACAATGGCCGTGTAACCGAGGTGTTTCGAGGTGCAGTCCGTCCCCACTCGGGGCCACGAACTCATCACCTCCTGGTAAACGCATCGATTTGGCTATGAGAGGCACAGCACGATAGGGCCTACCACTGAGCTAAATAAAAGGACCAGTACAATAGCCCAATGCTACCCATACTGTATGAGGTTTTACTAACGTTCCACGCCACACTCTGCTAGTTGGCCTCCGTTACAGTGCATGATATCTAACTGGAAGGTGCTCAAGAAGTCGCTTTAGTCACTTAACTTGATGAGCTTAACTTGGAGCGTCTTACACCTTCATTCTCCTCGTAAAGTAAAGCCCTGACTATAAGCATTGAATCTGTCTAATTAGGGGATTTACTTACTTACTATCTGGGTCAATTACTTAACCACACTCGTGCCCCAATTTTGTCTATACAACAACACTCTTATATTGCTATTTTATCAGAGCTACCATATGTGTATGCATGTACAGTATGTATGTATGTATGTATGAACCCTATGTACAGCATGCACTGTATGTATGTGTGTATGTTTACATGCGTGTGTGTGTGTGTGTGTGTGTGTGTGTGTGTGTGTGTGTGTGTGTGTGTGTGTGTGTGTGTGTGTTTTGTGGGCGCGTGCATGCGTGCGTATGTGCGACTAACTTTTCCTCAGGGAAGAAGATGCCCAGTCCCTCCGACATGCATCGTCCGACCTCTGAACTCTCGGAGCCGGGCACGCTCTCGATGGCACTGTCCATGTCCGACTCCCGCGCCTCACACCCTTCCCCCTCCTCTTCCTCAAACAGCACGGCGTCCGGGTCTGTGTCTGTGACCGCCCGTGTGCACATGCTGATCGCCTGGGCAGAGTCCTCCTCCACACACTACAAAGGGGAGAGAGAGAGAGGGGAGAGGAATTAGGGGACATTAATACATTACCCAATGTCAGGCCATTTGGACGCTTATTTTTAGTAATGTGGGGGAAAAATGGCAAGGCTGCCACCACACGCACACGCAGGACACTGACACACACTCTCACACTCTCTCTCTCTCTCACACACACACACACACACACACACACACACACACACACACACACACACACACACACACACACACACACACACACACACACACACACACACACACACACACACACACACACACACACACACACACACACACACACACACTTGAGTAATTCATTATTTCAACACCACCACAAAACATAGAAAGGGTGTGAACATCCACGGAACTACAATGCTTTCAAAATGATCTAATAAAGCAACAATATAACAGCATTGAGGTAATCATATACCTTGGCACCCACACATTGCACGCACTCACGCAGGCACGCAGGCACGCAGGCACGCACACACACACACACACACACACACACACACACACACACACACACACACACACACACACACACACACACACACACACACACACACACACACACACACACACACACACACACACACACACACACACACACACACACACCTCAAATTTCACTGCATATTATATAGTCATAGTATTTTCCATGCATTCCACAAATACATTTCTTCAGTGCTGGCAACAGTCCAGGGGTGTCGCACAGGGCTGTAAAGTGTGACTGAGTCACCAGGGCCCCATGTACTGTACTATATAGGGGGCCCACACAAATCGTCTGATTTATGAAGATATATGGCTGTGGGGGTCCATTGGAGCTGATTCTACATACAGTATAGGGCCCACAATGTGCGGCTACGTCCCTGCAACAGTCGTTAGTGAGGAGGAGCAGCCCCATCCCGAATGTCCTCATGAATGGATATGAGATGGAGCTCCAGTCCCAGTTGGCGTGGGAACGTCTCAAGAGGCTATGGGGGGCTGTGTCAGGGGGTCAAAGGTCAGACTGGACAACAATCCTACAATCCCGCAGGAGCCTCCCTGCCGACCTCAGCAGGACACCGCTAGTGTGTGTGTGTGTGTGTGTGTGTGTGTGTGTGTTTGTGTGTGTGTGTGTGTGTATGAGGTGGCTCAGAGCACGACCTCTTCAGGGGATCTCTCACGAGAGGTGTCAGAAGTGACGAGCAAATGTGTTTAACGATCTGATTACAACAACAGATGCTGAGCTAATGCTTAGTTGATGCAAACCACAGCCCAGCTCTGGTGGAGTAGAAGACTATAGGGTCATTTCACGTGAAATCAGACACTTTGGGACCCGACCGACCCGGATTTCGATCATACTTGGTGTGCCTTTTCAGTAGCAAGGTAGCACCCCAGAACTGCATTGGTTTGAATCTGACACTAATATTAAGGGAGAAACAGACTAGGAAAGGTTCACATGTGAGGGTAGGACACTATACATTCAGCCTTGAATATATCAGTCGGTGTTAGTCACAAAAAGATGCCTGTGGTGTTGTTTTAAAGCTCTTTTCTGGCTCTACATATTACACAATCACCTTGGAATACAAACTACTCTCAGAATATGAATTATGATAAATTGAAAAATTAAAAATTGAATATCTAAAAAACTTATATTTTAAAATGGCCAGTTCCTTGTCCAAACGTAGCCGGCAATGTCATGAGCAGCACCTAAAATGCTGGTATTCGGTTTGTTATTCATTTCAGAGAGAAGTTGACTCACAAATATGGCATCATACAGACCACTTACTAATAATATGGTAATACCATCACATGACAAAAACAAAAACAAAACAAAAATGGTCAGTGTCCATGGTCCCAGGTTTCAGAAACTAAGGCAGATGTCCATTTATACACACCAAATGATGATATGTGAATGTTTGAACATTCCTTCTCTGTGTACCTGTGCCATCTTCCCTTTACCGTACTTTAAAGAGATAATCAATGGCTACACTCTCATTTTGTACTATACCAGTGCATTTGAAGCAGCAGCTGTGTCTTTTGTAGATAATGTATAAGTACGTCCCGTTGCAGTTACAGGTTCCACTACCAGAAGCACATCCTTATGATCCATGACAAGTCTATCTGGTCTGAAGGGAAAAGTGAAGGATGGAGATGGCCCATGAGGATGCAGGAAGTTCAGTTTCACCTCTCCAGTGCTCGGCATACATTCCTCAAGTTAATAAAACCGACAGACAAGGGACAAACGTTTCTGGTCTAGCCCATCATCAGTGTGATGTTCTTGACATTATCCTTGACAAATTCAAACAGTTGGTTTGGCGTTACAATTTAATTGTCAATAGGACGTTGCAGACTTGCTCGTGCAGCAAGCCATTTAACTGTCCCTCCAACGCCATCACATGGACCTTTGCCATGTGATGTGGCAAAAAAAGTGCCACTCTGCAGGTATGTGAAAATCTGCCTCGTGGTGGCACAAATTTGTTGTGTTTTTAAGGTTCTTATATTGTGCAGCACAGCCATCAGAAAAAAATATAGGATCTTCTTTGGACGTTCTGTCATTGATGAAGTGTCACTGAGGAACTGAATTAGGAGCTTCTGAAACAGATGTACAGCAATTGTATCATGAATGTTGCAGTCTGAAATAACAACAAAACAGATTTTTTTCCCAGTTTCAACTGATCTTGGTAGTAGCATACAAATGGATGGATTGTGGCCTGCACTGGTTGTTCCAGTGAAATGATTGAATATAGCATCTTGAATTTACAAAACTATAGTTTTAAAAATGTTCCTGGTTCAAGGGAGTCAGTCCAAGGATAATGTCAAGAACATCCATTGCCAGTTTGCCAACAAGAGATGTACCATCATGAAGCTGAGAACCTGTTGAAAAGGTTTGAATCTGCAAGAACTATTCCAGGTACTCAAAAACTACACAGCTTCTGCCCATTGTCAATGGACACAGTGGAAGTTAGGTCATTTTGAGCATTCAGAGAAGGCAGAGTTGAAAGAGTGAGCTCAGTAAAGGAATGTGTTACATTTTCAAGCATCAAAGGGTATGTTGTAGCTGTATATGATGGCAACTGGTGGCTAGCATGTGCTGAGGAATGTATGGCGAGCACTGGAGAGGTGAAACTGAACTTCCTGCATCCTCATGGGCCATCTCCATCCTTCACTTTTCCCTTCAGACCAGATAGACTTGTCATGGATCATCAGGATGTGCTTCTGGTAGTGGAACCTGTAACTGCAACGGGACGTATATAAATTATCTACAAAAGACACAGCTGCTGCTTCAAATGCACTGGTAGAGTACAAAATGAGAGTGTAGCCATTGATTATCTCTTTAAAGTACGGTAAAGGGAAGATGGCACAGGTACACAGAGAAGGAATGTTCAAACATTCACATATCATCATTTGGTGTGTATAAATGGACATCTGCCTTAGTTTCTGAAACCTGGGACCATGGACACTGACCATTTTTGTTTTGTTTTTGTTTTGTCATGTGATGCTACTATGGTATTACCATATTATTAGTAAGTGGTCTGTATGATGCCATATTTGTGAGTCAAACTTTCTCTGAAATGAATAACAAACCGAACACCAGCATTTTAGGTGCTGCTCATGACATTGCCGGCTACGTTTGGACAAGGAACTGGCCATTTTAAAATATAAGTTTTTTAGATATTCAATTTTTAATTTTTCAATTTATCATAATTCATATTCTGAGAGTAGTTGTTGTATTCCAAGGTGATTGTGTAATATGTAGAGCCAGAAAAGAGCTTTCAAACAACACCACAGGCATCTTTTTGTGACTAACACTGACTGATATATTCAAGGCTGAATGTATAGTGTCCTACCCTCACATGTGAACCTTTCCTAGTCTGTTTCTCCCTTAATATTAGTGTCAGATTCAAACCAATGCAGTTCTGGGGTGCTACCTTGCTACTGAAAAGGCACACCAAGTATGATTGAAATCCGGGTCGGTCGGGTCCCAAAGTGTCTGATTTCACGTGAAATGACCCTATATAGTTGACAACACGGCATTCGGATTTATCTCGATTTGCTTTTTAGTTTAGATTAGTGTTTCCCAACGTGGGCTCTGCAACCCCCCCAGGGAGTGTTGGGGGGCCCTAGGAGGGCATTTAGAAGGATACAGATGAGTGGGGGGCGGTGCTTAGTTGCCATTGGGGGGCATTAGTCTGTTATATTTTTTAATAGTAAGGGGGCATTGGCAGGCTTATGATGAGGTCAACGGGGCGTTGTCAGACTTATAATGAGGTCAAGGGGGAGTTTGTTCGAAAAAGGTTGAGAACCACTTGTTTAGATGTTTAGGTTTAGTAGCACTTTAGGACTAAACCTTAAAGCATATCCTTACACCTTGACCCTGCCCTAGATATTATCTGAAGAAAGATTTTGAAGAGTTTGGCCATCATGGGATGCCATAAATTACAACTGTCACACCAACCGAAAAGATTAAATGTGTAAAACGCAAACTTCAACACTTAATATGAACACATCTGTGCAAAAAAAACTTAAGTACTAAGTTGGGCCTAGAGGCAGGCCCTCTAATCATTTCCCACCAACTACAGCTTGTGGTTGAAGCCAAGCCACACTAGTACATTACCATGGTCATTATTCTGCCATGTCTATTAGTCCCAGGAGAGGATATGCCAGTTTGTGTGGTTTACTCCAGACTGGTTCTGCCAGTAACGGTCTCACGGAGAGAGAGAGAGAGAGAGAGAGAGAGAGAGAGAGAGAGAGAGAGAGAGAGAGAGAGAGAGAGAGAGAGAGAGAGAGAGAGAGAGAGAGAGAGAGAGATTATCTGAGAGAGCGAGAACATTGAGAGGAGAAAGCGTGATATAGAAAACACAGAGTTGGGGGGAGAGAGAGAGGAAATGGGGAGAGGGTGAAGGAGAAGAGGACAGAGAAGAAGAAGAGGCAGCGAGAGAGAGAGAGAGAGAGAGAGAGAGAGAGAGAGAGAGAGAGAGAGAGAGAGATGTAGAGAGGGTGTAGAGATGTAGACCATGTGAGGAAACTGTGCAAGTCTTGAGGAGCCTGTCGGGCCACTCCAGGAAACAAGCTGGCAAGCACATGGAGCCCATACTTAAGGATTAATGACACTTGGGGAGAGAGAGAGAGAGAGAGAGAGAGAGAGAGAGAGAGAGAGAGAGAGAGAGAGAGAGAGAGAGAGAGAGAGAGAGAGAGAGAGAGAGAGAGAGATGTGAGGGAAAAGTAAGTGTTCTGAGTGTTTAGTATTCCAGTGAGAGCGGCAATGGATGGCAAAAAAACACTCAATGTGTGGTCAGGCAAGGAGCCCACTGAGAGGTCTGTCTGACACACACGCACACGCACACGCACACGTACACGCACACGCACACGCACACGCACACGCACACGCACACGTACAAACTGTTTAAAAATGATTTCTCGAAACATAATTGCAATTCAGAAAAACATTGTAGACTATAATAACCATGAAACTACGGTACAGTTAAACATCGTAACTCATCAGTATTCTGCCTCCAAGAGCATCTATCATGCTCTCTCCGCTGCCACCCACGCAGAGCAAGCTGGAGATCAAGATGAGTAGGGGAAACTCTGCCAATCAACCCATGCTCTAAAGCTAGCTCCATCATCATCACAAGGAATATTACAAGAGAAGAGGTTTTTTTGATTGCCATTGTCACACACACATGTACAATATTTATAGAGCTCACAGACTGTGCATCGTTCAGTCAAACTGCAGGAGTTGGAAAGTAGAGATATTGCTTCCCCACATACTCTCATCTTAATCATCACCATGAAAATTTAATTGGAATATAAAATATGTAGAATATGTTAGAATATAATTTTATTATCATTATCACAGGTGGAATATTCATGGTGCTCAAAGACAGCTCACAATTATTCAATCACACTGGGGGAGTAGGGCCTACTAAAAAATGCTGTTAATAAATTAAACACCTACACACACAAAACACATGCTGTCTGTCATTGCACTGACTCACTTCAAACCCAGGGGTATTTTTGTTATATGCACATCCCTATTTCAGTTCCCTCCTATCCCTGTTCTGCTCTCATCAGGCTCTGCCATCACCTAGTACGCTCAGGGGTGTCGTACAGGGGGGTAAAGCGTGACTGAGTCACCAGGGCCCCATGTATATTGGGGGCCAAATACAGTCCGGTTTATGAAAATACATGGCTGGGTAGGGGTCCATTGAAGTCGATTTTACATAGGGCCCAAAATGTGTTGCTACGTCCCTCAGTACACCTAGTCTACTATTGTTAGTGTGGGCAGGAGCTAAATCTGATGATCCTTGATGACAAAAGACAGGTGGAATGAGTTCATCCAACCTGTTACGTTTGAATGAATATCACAAAAGAATAAATTTCCATTGCCATTGGGTACAGAGGTAACAACAACATTATGCATTGCATGCATCATTCAGTAACACTGCAGAAATTAGGCCTACTAAAAATGCGATCAGAAATTACAAACATTCAAAAGCATGATATAATGCTCTCTGTAATTGCATTGAGCAATTTCCGATCCGGGAAGTTTTCTTATTGATAAACACAACGCATTACACACCCTCTCCACTTCCAATTCTCTCCTGCCCCTCTTCTACTCAGATTGCCTGAATCTCGCCATGCTCTACTATTGCCTTCTATTGTCAGTGTGGGGCAGCAGCGGCTAAATCTGATCCTCGGTGACAAAAGGGCCCAGGTGGAATGACATCTAGTTCAACCTTGTCACCGAAACGGCGGGGGTAATTTTAGCCAGCCATTGGTATCCACTCCCCCACCCCGCCTGCCTGCCTGTCTGCCTGTCTGCCTGGGCTGCCTGCCTGCCTGCCTGCCCAACAGCGGGCCTTACAATGTAAGCTCAGGGCTTAATGCCTTCCATTACATAAGAGATGGGTGAAGCACGGGGTGAGGTAATGTCGGTAGCATTGTCCAATAGAGTCTTAGAGTACATGTTAATGCAGTGTTAATTTAACACCCACATTTGAATTTACCATTTGTCTATTTCGTTCTATTCTACAAGTGTTGAATTGATGCTGCAACATTTACTGTTATTGCTTTTTTGCTTACAAAAATAAATCCAGTGATGGGGAAAATCGAGTTGCTGCCAATTAGAGCTGGTTTTCTGCTAAGTCAAAGACTTAACATTTGCAATCAACTGTATTAAGGATGTACCTGTATGTATAGGCTACCAGGATGCTAGAAAATCCAATTGATTTGTGGCTCCTGAACTCCATTCACCAGTCACCCATCACTGGATAAAATAGTGGAGTGATGGGGAGTTTTCTGTAGTGAAGGTTTCTTTTGACTCACATTAGGAAGTTGCCTGGAGGATATAAGGACATAACCTCCTCTCAGAGTACTTAAGTCCTTCAGTTTCCACACTTAAATGCAACTGTGTGTCAATCCATCCTAATCCCCCACATCCAGGCATTAACTCTCTAGGTGGCCGGAGGTATATCACATGACTTTTTGAGTCAAGCCAAAAACCAAACCATGGATACAATGTCAACATACAGAGCTAGAATTCATACTTTAACAATGACACACAGACCATAGGTTTCAACGCCTGTTGCAAGGAACTGCAGATTTCATAGCTATAAGTGCAAAATACATGACCTTAGTAATCTGTAGGTAATGATGAGGGCTCTAACAACAGCCAACCGGCCAAATGCTGGTGAAAATTCAGTTTGGCTGGTAGAAAAGACCAACTTATTGGCCACTTTGTCCCATCAGTGAGTGTGAGTTTGGATATTAAGATTAAAATTTACTTTCAATTTTGGCTGGTGATGAAAAAAGTTAATATAGAGCCCTTGTGATTATGTATACAGTGTTGACTTTCTAAGTATGTTGTACTGTAAGGGCAGCTAGGCTGCTTTCTCTCTGGCATGGGGCCCATTTGCCCTGGGGGCAGTGCACCTGAGCACAGCCATGAATGGACCCAGTGGCCTGGAAACAGCTCCAGCTAACTAGAGCCTCAGGGAAAGGGAGGATTGATTAGCAACAACTCAGAGACTGTGGATGTATTGTATTGCTCACAGCCTACATATATCCATCCACACTGTTTCTATCCGTTGATGTGATCATACCTCCATCAGTCTTATACAAGGGATGTGCTTTTGTTCAGTTTTGATCCGTTAAATCCGTAATCACAAGCTCCCCAGTTAATCAAATTTAAAAAGTTAAGAGGTTAGTCAAATTACGAAGTTAATAGATAATGTGAAACGGACGTGTGAAAAACGTATCCGTATATTGGTCTCACTTGTAGGTTATAAATGGGTCTCTACACTGTCTGTCTGTCTACTGGTCTATCTGTTCTGTCTCCCTCTCTCTCTCTCTCTCTAAACCACACACATACACTGGATCCCAACTAAAGTATTTTTAGCTGAGGCCAGATTGCATGAATGAATGGGGCCTTATTAAAAATGCAAATGACAGTGTATCTCTCTGTGTGGTGTGACAAACACTCACAGCGGCATACATGCTGATAATCACTGACACAGTCTTAGAGATCTGTGAAATTAAAGTTGAATGTTCAAACAAAAATAAAGTTTGATGTTCAAAGTTGAATGTCCACCAAGTGAATTTTTTCGAGCCATTTTCAAAGTTGTTTGGCCTTTAGTCCTGCACTTGTGTCTCGGGTGCACACCAATACCTTACTTGACAGTCTTAGAGATCACCACCCAGGAGCAAACCAATGCAGAGCACTGAGATTCTCAAGAAAGAGAAAAATGTGAAAGAGTGCGTAAGGTATAGGGGGAGAGAGAGAGAGAGAGAGAGAGAGAGAGAGAGAGAGAGAGAGAGAGAGAGAGAGAGAGAGAGAGAGAGAGAGAGAGAGAGAGAGAGAGAGAGACTGCTTTTTTTGCTGACCCAGCAGGGGGTTTGCTTTGGACCAGGACCAGGTTCAGCTGGCGTTGTGAGCTGATCTTTGATGCTTGAGGCTGCTGGGCTAGCGGAGGGAGAGGCCATGACCAGACCATACCTGAGAGTTACACAAACATTAGGTCCATGGCTGGGCCTGCCTGCTCCTGAGGTGCTGTAGAGGGGCCCCTAATAGCCCGCAGGATCAAAACACCTCCATATTCAGACACTGGTCAGGTCAGGTTTACTTATATAACGCATACAGTATACGCTCAATCCATTGATGCAAATTGAACTTCACTATTCATCTGCAGAGTAAAAAGTGGAACATGCATCCCAATTCATGAAATAAAACGTATTGCGTGGGTATTGTTTTTCTTTTTAAGTTTGAAACAATCTTCACCATGATAAGCATCATGAATAATGTGCTATGATCATGGTCCTTAAAAATAGTACAAGATAAAATAATGTCAAATACTCGTGCATGTTGGCCCAATTGCCCTTGATGCGGGTAGTAGAATCATTGTGTGGAACTACGCAGGGGCATTTGAGCATGATGAAGTGAGGAGAGCTACAATGATTTCTTTAAATAGACATCCTATATTGGGAACTCGCTCCTGAAAAATGTCTTGGGGTGCCTGATATATATATTTTTTTGGGTGGGCAATCTTTTATCATAGTAAATCGAGTCTTCAATGTGACATGTTGTAGTAGGCTATAGTAGAAAGTCCCATGGTCTGCCCTTGAACTTCAGGAGAGGAGACCCAGGAGTCTCGTCCTACTTCATGGAACTACATATTGTGTCCACACACTTAATTATCTTCATCCTAGAGGCATAACGTGCTGCTGTGTGCCAAGTCAAAGAAACCCTTTACTGGACTGCGATAAGGGCAGCGGACAAAGTGCAGTTTACCCACAACAACAACGGCAGGCTGGATTGGAAAACACTCTGCAAAAAGCCCTCCTGTTCGCAACACTGTGGCTGCACGGTGCACCAAATGTGAAAAAAACATCCATAAACTGAACAAAATACTGTGTGGGAATTCAGGTCAATTGAGCCACTTTTCACTTGTAAGTGAATGGCCCACAATGGCCCAATTTACCTGAACTCACCATACTATACATTTTATCTGAAACTCTAAACAA